>NC_137461.1:67749763-68036810 GCF_964235325.1 Thermobia domestica
ATATCCTTCTATTACAAAAAATACTTAATTCTTACTCAGGCAATGTTATCTGGTTCACTTCACACTGAAGATAGAATTTCTCCAATAATAGAATTCTCCTTTGTCTGCACAAATTTTATAAATTATGTTGAAGTTTGATAATTCCAAACTACAATACGTATTTAATTTATAACAGAATAATATTTTTTTCTTTTTCACTTTCCGAGAATAAGTTTCTTCAAGAGTGTTCATGGTCTATTTATAAAGATGTTTTCAAATGAACTTAAGTACAGATATATAATATGGGCACTACTGATAAAATTAATTAAACCATATAAATTTCTCAACTGTTTTACAACAAACTTTCATAACATTAAAATGAACTGCGAATTGCACATCAAGACATAGAATTAACCGTTGTAACCCACGTAGTGGAGCACTACAATCGGATCTTAATCCTATAGAACATTTATGGGATGTTGCTAAACGAGCTTTTCGCACCATAACTTCTGCATCAACATCTGTGGGCTCATCCATCCTGTGGGATGCCATCAGGAATATATGGTATCAGATCCCAGTGGAAAAATATCTGCAACTACCAGAATTCATGTCACACTGTTTTCAAGCCGTCCTCTGAGCAAAAACTACATCAACAAAGTATTAGGTTGGTGGTCTCAATTCACTTAGCACTCAGTGTATTACGTAATAAATTATTAATTATTACTTTATTATATGATAAAGCATTACTTATTAATAATACATTAATAATATAATCAGAGCTCTTTCACGGTTAAGCTGTTAGCATACGCACCATAACGGGAGATTCCGTTTCGATTTGCGGCGGTCGCTCATATGGTTCGGATTTCATTTTAGTCAGTAGGTCCACAACCCATATAGCCTCGCTGCTGAAAGGGACTCTAAACTCAAAAACATCATCATTAATAATATAATTACTAAGTCCTCCATTATTAAAAATCTAATATAAATGTTCTTTTACCAATGTCAACAATAAACATAAAATAATTTTAATCAATATTACGTAAACTGGTATATTAGTATAGCCTCCTTAATGAGGTTCTCACTAAATGAAATGGTATATTGATGTATGATATAAAAATGATAAATATGCTTTCGAATGGGTAAAGTGTAGAGTAGTTCGGAGAACATTACGATGAATGAAAGTAGTTCGCACTTGAAAAAAGTTTGAGAAACTGTGTTATATTTTGAAACTTATCTAAATACATGTTACGAATTGAAATACAGAGTAGTTCTGGTATAGTTGCTAGCGCAAGCGAGTTGCTATCAGGGAACCGGTTTTGATTCCCGGTACGAAACCATTGACATGAAATTTGAACACATTACAGTGATTTGGATTCTATTTTAAACTGCAGATCCATGTCTGATGTAGCTTTAGTGCTGAAAAGATACACTAAACTCCAATTAACCAGTAAGCTCAGAATATTCGTATGAAGAAAGCAATAGGAGAGCTCATGTTTGGTCTAAACTGAGATAAAAGCAGTTTCTTTTAATCGTTTGAACTAGGACTAACTAATTTGAAGAAAACAATTACCAAAGACTAAGTAAAATATCGAGTGCTCACAATATTACAAAAGGAATATTCAAGTCTATAAGACGCTTATTCTTTTCATGTAGCCTTGTACAGGGTGTTTCAAAACAACACCGACAACGTTTGGAAGGTGATTCCTGACACCAAGATAAGACGAAAAGTATAGTCCAACCTGGGTGCACAAATGCTTCCTTTCGGAGTTATAGGCTGCCGAAAACATGAAAAAATGAACTTTAAAGGTCCATAGCTCCAAAACTATGGGACCTACCGTAGTCGGGTCAAGACTTTAGTTAGGAATTAGTATGTGCACTATCCAAATATCCATGTTTCAGAATCCTGTCAATTTTTATAGAAGTAGTTGGTGAGTACTTCAAATTATATGCCCGTAGCCAAACTGCCAATATAAAAATTATTGCGTGAGTGCTTTAGGATTGTGAAACACGTATTTTTGGATAGCGCACTTATTAGTTCCTAAGTGAAGTCTTGACCCGACTATCGTAGATCCCATAGTTTTGGAGCTATGGACTTTTAAAGTACATTTTTTCATTATTTCGGCAGCTTATAACTCCCAAAGCAAGCATTTGTGCACCCAGGTTAGTCTATACTTTGTGTCTTATCTTGGTGTCAGGAATCACTTCTCAAAAGTTGTCGGTGTTGTTTTGAAACACCCTGTATAGAGTCTAAACACTCGATTTATTATAAGAAACTTTTGAGTTGTAGAGAGGAAGTTACTAGTCCTACTTAAAATCCACTAAAGAAAATGTATGTTTTTAATGTTGCTATAAAAAAAATTAAGAGTAATATTCTTAATGTTGCTAAATAAATTAATTTAGAATTCAAATTCCCATCAAATACGATACGTATAGTGCAATGTAGTAATTTTTACTTTTTCTTTTATCCATGCCTTGTCTTAAGAATATGTATTTCATTGTAGATTTTTTGTAAGATTGTTTTGTGTGTATTCTTGTTGTTATATCTAATAGTTTGTACAGAATGTTTTGATAAAAGCATCAACGAACAAACACATCCCATATAGTTATTGAACAGTAAAATAGTTATCACATTAATGAAAAACAAATGTTCAGGAACGAAGCTGGAGTTTCATATCAAATTCTTAACTGTGTGATCCTAGAAGTGCCAATATGGAAACTCTTTCTCCATTAGTGCAGTTCCGGAAGTTCTTGTTCCTACTATCAGGGCCGGATCCAGGGCGGACTTCTGGATGGGGGGCAGTGGGTTGTAATACTGCTACTTAGAGCTCCTTTTAAGAGTTTCAAACTCCGGGATGGATTTTATTTATATATAAAATAAGAAAGTTTTCTGTTCTGAGGAACCGATCACCCCCTGGATCCGCCCCTGCCTACTAGTACTACTGAACAGAACTATTCAATACCATTAGTTTTGAGAATAGGAAGAAAATTTCAAAAATTTACCAGGAGAATCTTATAAAAACCTTATGCACAACTTAGTTTTTATAGGTTGAACGGTATGCCCTCTTGGCGAATGTATATACATGCCGGGAAGAACAGACGAACAAGGACAGACATCGAGAAAATCTCATTTTTAGTATGTAGAGACCATAAAACATGTAACCGTTGACAAGGACACCGATTTCTCTTCAACTTTGGGGGTCCCCATACAGATGTGTGTTTGGTTGTAGACAAGATTCTAAGAAGGCATGTATGAGGATTTTAAGATGAATTGAATTGAAATTATGCCAAATATTGTATATTCATAAAAAATGCACATAACAATGAAAAATATATGTAAAAATGTATATTCATAAAAATACAAGAGGCCCACATGAGCATCGAGGACCCCAGTATCGGCGTCCTTGGCCGTTGAAATATAGAATTCGAAGTTTTTAGTCCCAATTGTCAATCTTTCTTCTCTCTTATTGTTTGAACAAAAGGTAATATTTAGTATACTTTTCCTCAACTACATAGACCAAGAAGAAGGGACATGAAGTTTATAGATTTTCCTACAGGAAATGCTAAATAAAAAAAGGCGGAATCTTTAAATTAAAAGTTAACAGTAACGTTTTTATGACTTAATGATAAAAAAGAAAGAAAGAACTAAACCATGTAAAATAAGGCAACACTGTTGGAACAAAATTCGTTGAAACTGCAGTAAACGATCTTATTTAAAACATGCTACAAACGTTGAGCGACGGAACAATCACACCCGCTACTTAAAACGGAAAATAAAAGGAGTCCATAAAACTGCCTGTGTATCGAGCGCAGTTAATAGTGCTGTTGTAGATTATTTGTTAAAGTGGTCAAGCCTTCATTACGGAGGTCTATGTCTAGGATTAAAATGTTTTATTACCTGTTATTGGCTATCTTAGCCATGAAAAACAAGAATGAAAGGTTAAATCAATAATTAACGTATTGGCTAGCCATGAATTAAAGGTTAGTTTAAATAATTGATTAGAATTAAGTTAACGACTTTTATATGGGCAAATTTAAATCTCTGATTAAAGTTTAACTATGTTTTTAAGTGTATCAATTATAGTTTATACTTAGCTCTAAACGTTTTGCAATACTGCAGGGTGAGCAGAAAATAACTCCCTATATTAAATTGTGAACTTCTACTGATGTTATGTGTAGCAATGAAAGTTATCTTGTTTTATAGACTAAATTACGTCATTTTCCCTATTTTTGCCAGAGCCTATATAGCATTTGTTCTTCCTTTGATGCCACAGAGATGCCAGGATAATTAAGCACTGAGGAGAGAGTCAAAATTGCAGCCAGTGAAGCCATTTCTAGCATCTTGGTGTTAGATCTAGCATAATTTACATACATTTAGCATCTAGCATCTTGTCTTTAGCATCCTGGCGAAATCTAGCATAATATCATTCTTCCCTCTGGTAAACAGAAAAAGAACGAAAATTTAGATGATTCAAGGATCGTAGGGAATTATTCTTTTTAGTTGAAGCAATGGTTGGAGGAATGAAACCGGTCAGTATTTCTGCGGTTGTATTTTTTTTTAATTTAGAGCAAACGCAAATGTTCAAAAATAACAAACGTGACTCTGCTAAACATATTTACTTACCCATAATTTTATTACTGTCAACTGACACCTGAATGTCTGGTTATCTGGAATATTTCTGTCCCTTTCAATTTACAACTTGAGAGGGGAAGAATTTGAGCTTCAGGGGACAACTAGTAATACACTAAAAGAAATGATTCAGGGCTGTGTCGGAAGCGGCATGTTGTGTATATATTTCTGAAATTTTATCCATTCATAAAATATAAATTCGACCATCCTTCCCTATAATGTGTCATTTACCATCATTCCTGACAGCGTCATATTAGCTTTGTACATGAATACAGTTAACACACTTCATTAAAATAATGAAGATAAGTAGGGGTGGGTCTTTAAAATTAGTTAGGAAAGATAATTTGAAAATCTGGCATAATTTACGAAAATCTAGCATAATTCAGACCCGTGTTTGGCATCATCACGAGTCTCGAGTGTGGCAACACTGATTGCAGCAAGATTTGAAGTGTAACAATCTGTAATTCAGGTTCAACGGTGGTGGACGGGTCAACATGGGAAGCAAGCTGATCTGCTTGCAAAAACAATTAAAAATTGCCGCAGGAAATTAGTGACTACCGGAAGTGTCGTGGACATTAAGAGATCAGGTAGCCCTTTACTTCGGTATCAAGGAAAAGGTGCCCACA
Organism: Thermobia domestica; assembly: GCF_964235325.1. Lineage (NCBI taxonomy): Eukaryota > Metazoa > Arthropoda > Insecta > Zygentoma > Lepismatidae > Thermobia > Thermobia domestica. The sequence goes on from NC_137461.1 coordinate 67,754,996, forward strand.
GTGAGCGAAGCCCTTCAAAATCAACAAGGCAGTTTGCAAGTGGGAATGGCATTACACGTTATTCTGTGCGTGTAATTCTTCAGAAAGAGTTACATTACAGACCATTGAAGCCTCATTGTATGTCCAAAAGTTATATCCAAATGATTGTGAAAGTCGTGTTGAATTTTGTGAAATGATATTCGCATGGCATGAAGATCATCCACACCTGTTTGAAAAAATTCTGTGAAGTGATGAAGCTGTGTTTCATGTAGGGGGGGTTCATTAATTGTCATAATAGCCATTATTGGACAGAAGGTGATCCCAAAAAGACGGTTGAAAAAATGCAGGGCAAGCTTATAGTGACAGTGTGGTGTGGATTAACTTCTTCAGCATTATGATAAAAGACCTCTATTTGATAAGAGACACTATGAACGTTGAAAGGTAGTTAGAAAATTTTGTATGACCTACAATTTCTGAATGGAACGACTTATATAAACTGTTATATATGCAAAATGGAGCTCCCTTTCATTACGCCTTACCTGTAAGACAACGGCTTGATGAAAGCTTCGCAGAACACTGAATAGGTCGCTGGTGTTGGCGCGACTGGCTACCCCAGAATGGCTACCACAGAATGGCTAGCGCGAAGTCCAAATCTCATCCCGATGCGATTTTTTATGTTGAGTGAGCTAAGGAAAAGTGTATCGCAGTAAACCACAAACTCTTGGAATAAGATCCGTGAGATCATAAGTGGTGTTCCTACTGCAGTCTTGAGGAAGGTCGTAGCAAACGTACCTGTTCGTTTGAGACATCGTCTAGAAAATACTGGAAAACACATTGAGTTATAACTTTTGAAAACATAATGGTATATGGTAAACATAATGGTAAATATATGTGCAAAAAATTGAGTTTAAATCTGCAATATTTTAGGAGAACAAAATATTAAAAATAGGGAGTCACTTTCTGCCCACCCTGTAGAATATATTTGAACACAAATCATTATCTTAAACAAATCTGTTAGAATTGTTAGATCTCGTTGAGCCATTTAGTCAGGATACTCGCTTTTGTTATATGGGGTAGAGGTTCGACACTGGCTGGAAAAAATATACACGAACCTGTTATAAGCCAAACTCTGGATATTTGCAACTTGAACCTTAAAATATATAAAACGGTAAGTATGCCTGTTGTGCTGTATGGTTGCGAAACATGATCACTTACTTTGAGGGTAGTACGCAAACCGAAAGTTTTTTTTTTTAATACTGAGGTGACTATGTCGACCTAAGGGAGACGAGAATGGGTTATAGGGTAATCTTCTATGAGGAACTGTATAATTTATACCCCTTACCTAATATTCTTAGGGTCACTAAGTTGAGAAGGTTCAGATGGGCAGGTCATGTAAGGAGAATGGAGGAAAATAGCAACGCTGTCGTAATTTTAATTCGAAACCCAATCGCAAAAAGACCATTAGGAAGACCTAAGCACAGATCGAAGACAATATTAAGATGGATCTCGCAGAAATAGAAGTACAAAGTAGAAACTGGATCTAGTTGGCTAAGGACAAAAGGCAATGGAAAGCTTGTTTGAATGTGTCATAGAATTTTGGGGTTCCACAGACCACAGAATTAGCTGATTAATTAGAATGGGTATGGGAAAATTGGTGGAATGAGTAAGTGAAAGAAACCCACAGATATAATGTTAACAACAAACTCATATGGTCTGGGATCGAACCAAGGAACCTAAGCACCAGAAGTGAGTTCTTTACCACTGAGCCACCACTTATCATTATGTTTCCTTTACCAATTTCCATTCATACCTTCCATCTATCTATCTTTCTACTTAGTGAATAACTATTAACATATTCACTGTGTGTTTGAGAACGCCTTATATTGGCTTATATTCTCCCGGACGTCTTTTCACTTCACATTTTTTTTTAAGAAAAAGAAAAGTCTTTCTATATGCTATGCGGAATATTTTTTTAAGAAAGAAATTTATTCTCAAGTAGATGGAAGTTGTTCTTTTTTTTTTTATTATTCTCACAAGAAAAAAATCTCTTGGGCTCATGAAACTTAGAGTGAAAGGGAAAGAAACTTAAAGTAATGTTGGAGACATTTCTAGACACCATCTACAGGACTCAAAGGGAAACCAATTTTAAGTTGGGACGTGTCTTGGTTATACCTACTGGTCTTCACTTAGCAGCTTCGGATTATCTTTTGGGGGTAAATCTTCTTTGCCGTCTTTTCTTCTTCACTTTCTTTTCCATCCCTTCTTTTTTATTCTCGCCTATTTTTCTTACATATTCCTTTCATCTTCACTATATCTTAGTTTTTTTAAAAGAACTGAAGCAGGAAGGAGCTTTCGTTAAAAAAAAAAAAAGTGACAATTTGAATGACTTCCCAGTTGTTGACACTCAGAGAAAGTCTTCTTTGTGCATTTGTGTTATTCACGTACCCTTCTGCAGATCTTCATATGCATACTGTATGATATAATGTTGTTTTGCGTGACGTGTTCATATGTAAGAATGTATGACAGAATGTGAGGAGAAACTTCTATTTTAAAAGGCAAAAATCCCGTATGTCGAAAATTGACCTCAGTGTTCATATCTTTTGCAGTCTACACTTTTCACACACTGGCGTTGGTAAACTGGTTCTTGCAAAGACCAGGTATTCCTGTGAATAATTTTATTGTTTTCTTCGTGTTCAAACAGAGCAACGTTCCTGTAGATTTTAAGAGAAGTTTTGGATTTTTTAAAATTCAATTCTATCCATATTTTACTTTAAATACTTCTTAAGTGCTATTATTATTATTAGGATCACGTTATTGGACCTTATAAGATTGTAATGTTATTAGGATCACCCCAGTGGGCCTTATAAGATTGTAATATTATTAGGATCACGCTAATGGGCCTTATAAGACTGTAATGTTATTAGAATTACGCTAGTGGGCTTTATAAGATTGTAATGCTATTAGGATCATGCTAGTGGGCTTTATAAGATTGTAATATTATTAGGATCACGCTAGTGGGCTTTATAAGATTGTAATATTATTAGGATCACGTTATTAGACCTTATAAGATTGGAATGTTATTAGGATCACGCTAATGGGCCTCATAAGATTGTAATATTATTAGGATCACGCTAATGGGCCTTATAAGATTGTAATGTTATTAGCTTGAGTCTAGGGGCCTTATAAGATTGTAATGTTTCTACGTCTGCCTGTGTTTTACTACCCACTTTAACTCTTGGACCAAAGCGAATTTTTTAAAGTTTTTTTTTTTTTTTTTTTTTTTTTGCAATAGATAAGAAGAGCAATTTGCAGAGTTCATTAATGTAGTCAATTCATTAATATCTTCATAGGTAACGGCGAATGTAACATATTTGTCCATGTCCCTTTTGTATTGTTGAAGCAATGTTGTACAAATTGTAGAAAGTTAGAAGTTACACAACACATTGTCGGATAGCAAACATCTCCCACAGTTGACATCTACCAGCCGAAATTAGAACTACTAGGCGTGATCATTTTTAATGTTTATCAGAGTTTATTATTATTATTATTATTATTATTATTATTATTATTATTATTATTATTATTATTATTATTATTATTATTATTATTATTATTATTATTGTTGTGAAATGAAACGAAATCTTTGAGTTTTACGTCCGACGGTTAGGCTAAAGGAGACGTTGATGATGAGAAATGAAAGAAATGGTGGAATGAAGAAAGTACGGGGAAACGGGAGAACCCCGAGAAAATCCACGAGCACGATGTTTGTCCACCACAAAGTCCACATGACGCGAGTTGGGATCGAACCGGGGACACCGATCACCGGAATCCACATTTGTAAAATAATATCAGAACGTGGAAGTTTTCACATATCTTAGGATGACGCAGAAACGTGAGCTCAGTAACTTCAGAGAGGCCGTCTCACATGTTTGGTTTGTCAATACGGGCTATCACCATTTATCATCCAAACTCAACGATTGGTAAAGTAATAGTGAAGTGGACACGTGAAGGATCATCAGTGTCGCAAAATGCCCGAATGTCCCACGATAATAACTGATCGACCTAGAATGTCGTCCATCAAATGTTCCAAACGGACAAATCCCTTTCCAACCATTCTGTCAAAACAGAGCTGTACGCCTTCAGATTTCATGTGGAGAAGAAGCTGCACACAAACATAACACTACTCGAACAAGCTTGGCGGCTCGACTGGCACCTGCTACCTACAGACGCACAACCTGCTGCGGCTCGAGACTCCTGCTCAAACTTGGTTAGATAGCATATCTACTTTTTAGTGGACATCTACCACAAATTCTTTAATATCTTTTCCACAATAGTTCTTATCTTATACTTGGACTGAAGCTCTCCTAAACTGAATATGCAGAGAGGAATGAAAGTCCACACCCCAAAAATGATTGTTTGAGATAGAGTCGATTTATTGAAAAAGAAGTGCATAAACAACGCATTTATGCATATACAAGCAGTGGCGTCGTCTTGTGCAGCTCGCAAGACCACGTGAACCACCAAATATCATGTGCTGTTTGTTGCTTCTTAAGATATTTAATAATATTTAGAATATTATTATACTGTCGTTTCGTTTTTACTCTTTGGGAGACCCGGGTTCGATTCCCGGCGGGAGCTCATGTGGTTCGGATTCCACGTTAATCAGTAGGTCCACGTCTCATATAGCCTCGCTGCTGAACGGGACGCTAAACTAAAATCAACTCAACTCAACTCGTTTTTACTCTTAGCTTCTTTAACCCCTTGCGTATATGCATTCCATCATCACACCACGTTGACAGAGCAGCGAGCGTGATAGACTGCTCTGTGTGTAGTACAGAAGGGAAACACGGGCAGTTGAAGGGAGAAACTGCGGTCTCCTGACATTCAAATCTTGACAGTGTTGACATCTGTTGTTGACTTATTTCCCATAACGTGACGCTTTAAACAGAATCAAAGAATGAACTGCGTTGACAGCTGTTGTTGACTAATCTCCAGTAATGTGGAGCTTTAAACCGAATCAAAGATTTAACTGCAATTTAAAATAGAATATAATAGTAGTATATTCTTTCGATCAGTTAACTACATTTCTTTTTATCTTAATTTCTTGTAACGAAAATACACTAATGGAAGAAACAAAATTACGGCTTTTCCAAGGTCTTACCAAGAGGAATGGGAGGCAGGTTTAGCCCTTTCTCAGAGACTCTTAAGTTAACGCAGAACAAAATTAAATTTTAATTTATTTTGAAGACATTTCTAAATTGTAACTATAATCTCTCATTTTACTTTACGTTAAAATTTTTCTGCCTAAATAAACTAAATGTTTGTAAGAAAAGCGAACAGCTTATCGAAATATACTGTACTTGGTAACAATGGTACATTGGTAAAATCTTACCTTCGCTATTCTGGGAACCTGAGGGAAATTTTGGAACTGATTTTTTTTTCAACATTTAACTTTAACACATGCAAAATAGAAAAAGACAAGTATTGGGATTTGCAGTAACGTACGTTGAACTCTAACACTTCTAAAAACGCGGAAAGGTTTTTTCTTTGGAGGGGGCCGGAACTTACTTTGTCGATCGTACTTTATGGGCAGAAAAATTATTCTCAGTGTATTTCAAAGTGACAAAAGTGAAAACGTGTTGTGTGGCGTTATTCTGATTGATTTATAAATATGTTTGCTAGTATTTATTATTTCTTGTCCATAATTTCCTACAGCTATGTACTGCTAGATTTTTTCGTAGATATACTCCTGATCATTTTCAAAACTATAGCTTATATCCGTCCTTATACCTCAATTACATCTCTTAATTAAAGTAAATATATGCTGAACTATAAAGAAATTAGGTGAATATATTCCGTATAGTCTCGTATACCCTCCTCGATCGGTTTGTAGTGTTTTCTAAAATACTTTCTCAATACTAGTGAATCTAAGGCCTGTTCGATATGGAAGGATTTTTCGAAAGATTTCTTGTAAGAAAAATCTTATCATTATCCTATTTTATAGAGGATTCTGTTGAGCAATTGCAAACTATTGCTTATCTTTTAGTGCACTGGCGGATTGTGAAACTAGAAAGAAGTTAGAACTTAAGCCACCAAGTTAACTACCAGCTGGAGGTGAAAACTAAACTGTGTCGAAATTTCAAAGTTGATTTAAAGCAATAAATGGCTAATAAATTATGAAATGAAAATATGGACACGTAATCTTCGTGTAAGTATGATGATAGGATACAACATAGACGATTACTTTTATTTTTTTAATGCGTGTCCACGCTTCACTACTTATAAGATAAATCACAACGTTTAGTAATCTTTTTTACTTTTTTAACAGATCTAACAGTCCACTGGTTCCCAAACTGGGGAGACTACCCCTGAAACACACGAAAGAAAATCAAAACGGCACAGATTATTGAGATACCATGAACTGCAAAATTATTTTTACACTCTAAAGGCGTCAGATTTTTGTTTTAAACCACGATTAGCTAATTGTTGCATTAAACAAACTTCCAATTAAATATTGAGAATTTGTCTTACCGATTCCAATATGTACTCTATGGGGCAGAAACATGGACCTTACGCAAAAGCGATGAAAAAATTGCAGATTTTTGAAACGTGAGCATGGACAGAAAAGAAGAGAATTAGCTGTGTTGAACGGAAAAGGAATGAGAAGGTGTTAGAAATATTAGCAGTAGGGGAAAAAAAGAAGAATTTTAGATATTGATAAGAGGAGAAAGAGGAACTGGTTGGGATATTTGCTGAGGAGGTCGTGCTAGAGGGTATCGTGGAAGGAAAGAGAGGGAAGGAGTGAAGGAGACTGTAGTTAAAGGAAGGTATTAAAACAGAAAATTGCTATGTTAAAACGAAGAGACTACCTGAGGACCACCGTACATCGAAGTTTCTCACTCAATTGCAGCAAGTAACCTGCCAATAATGGCAGAATAGCTATGATGATGATATGTTTAGCAAAATTCACCAAAAGAGGGAAAAAAATTAAAATAATAATTATTATAATCAAAACTTTTAATATTTTACAATAATTTGAGTGAAAACTGAAAACTACTCAACTGTCTATATCTTTTCTGTAAACCCAATTTAATTAAATACTTTTGACCTATATTAGAAATACAAGATAACCGCATCAAACTCCAAGTTATTTGAAATAACTGTGCAAAATCAGTCTCATTTGTGAACATGGATTACTAGCATCATTTACCCACTTTGGGTTAAATTTAAAAAAAATAATAATATGTTTCGTTAGTCACTTTTTACTATTACTAAAGCGCTCTCTAATATCCGTCATTTTCGATGATTTTTACATTTTGCTCACCTCCTCCTCCCCAAGTTGCAAGGCTGAATTTGGATTTAAACGCCATCAGAAGTGTCACTGTTTATCTTAGAGACCCCGAAAACTATGGAATCGGCACAAATATAGGTCATTTTCAATAAATTTATATATCTCCTCCTCCCCCATGTTGCAAGGCACGGTATCGGAAATGTCACTGTTCATCTCAATGACCTCGAAAACCATGGATTCAACATTGATAATAATGTTAATTTTTGATAATTTATATATATCTCCTTCCCTCCTCTCCCCAGTTGCGGTGCTGAATTTGTATTTAAACGGGATCGGAACTATCACTGTTCTTAGCGAACACAAAAAATATGGATTCGACACTAATATTTGGTCATTTTTTGATAATTTTTATTGTATCTTCCCCTCCGGGTTGAATTTGGTCGTAAATGGTATCTGAAGTGTAAATGGTAGCTGAGTAAATGGTATTCACTCAGCGACCTCGAAGACTATGAATTCGACACGAATATTCGTCATTTTCGATCATTTTTATATATATCTCCCCTCCCCTCCGCCAAGCCACGGGGCTGAATTTGGATTTAAACTGTTTGTCTCAGTGGCCACCAATACCATAGATTGCACTCTAATATTGATAATTTTCGATCATTTTTAAATATCTCTCCCCTCCCCCTCCCCTAAGCAGCACCGTCAAAGTGATATAACATAAACCAATCTGAGGTCCGAACCTCATCTATGGTGAAAATGTGATCGACATCGGTTGGGTGGTTCAAGAGTTATTAAGTTTTATTTATTTTTGTTCACTTCCCCTCCACTTCTCCTCTTCTAAGTTCTATCGTCAAAGTAATATGACAAAAAAAAAAAAAAAATCCAAAGTCCGGACCTCACCTATGTTGAAAATTTGATTGAGATTGATCTTCTGGTTCAAAAGTGATGAAGTCACAAAGACAGTCACTTATATTTTTATTTTTTTCATATATATCTCTCTCCTTCCCCTCCCCTACGTTGCACCGCCAAAGTAAAATTATAAAAAACGTTCCAGAACGTTCCATTCCTGAACTTTATCTATACCTGAACTTCAAAATTTGATCGAGATCGGTCGGGTGTTTCAAGAGTTATTAAGTTATATATATATATACCCTCCTCCCTAGGTTCTACCATCAAAGTGAAACTATAAAAAAAAATCCGGTTCCCAACCTCATACATGTTAAAAATTTGATTAATATCTGTTGGGTGGTTCAAGAGCTATTAAGTCACAAACTTAGTCACTTTTATTTTTATTTATATTGATTTTTGTATATCTCCCCCACTCCTCCTCCCATATTTTGCTCTGTGAAATTGAACTGACAAATAACATTTCAGGCTTGAACAACATCTATGCTAAAAATTTGATCGAGATTGGCCGTTTAGTTCAAGAGTTATTAAGTTTTATTTATTGTTTCATAACTCCCCTCCACTCCCAACCCTAAGTTCTATCGTAAAAGTGAAATGATAAAAACACTCTCTGGCCCAAGCCTCATCTATGTTGAAAATTTGATCGAGATCGAGCGGGTGGTTCAAGAGATTAGGAGTCACAAACATAGTCACTTTGAATTTTATAATATAGATTTACTGTTGTAGTATAATATTATATCCCCAATCCTCGATGTGCCGTATACCTAAGGAGGCTAAAAGTTATATTGATAAACAATTATTCAACGTATAAGCATCCGCGCATGAAATCAAACTTGCGGTTACATGCAATAATTTTTTAGTCAATGTCATGAAAATGTTATTTCGATATTAATTTTATGAACACACATTAAAAATTTTCAACGGATGCTTGAGTCTCGGAGTCAAGGCCATACCAGTGTAGTTGGCATCTACGGTGCACGGAATTACCGATGTTCAATACTACATTTCTCTTTAGTTTTGGAAGAACACCACTAATATGCTTTGAAATGAAATGAAGTGTCTAGTTTAACGCCGCACGTTTATGCACCAAGGCTACGGGAGACGGAGATGATGAAAAATGACTAAACTGGTGGAATTAAGGAAGTTTGAGAAAATGGAAAGCCCCTGAGAAAACCGACGCACATGGTGTTTGTGCACAAAAATATCTCACATGGCCCAAGATGACACATGTATCTCTGGAAAACGAGCAATATCTACAGAAAACGCGAACAGCCAACTCAGAAAATGACATACTGTAGCTATATGCTACAGGGGCAGATTGACTCACACGGATTGCATAAACTACTGGGAACATATTCACTCCAGCGGCATTTTTACTGAAGCCAAGAAATTCAGGTGAAATATGTATTGACTTTTACCTTCTTTTTTACATTCTATATATATATATATATATATAAATCATGTAGTAGCAGTACTTGTGCAAGACTCTTGCTCAAGAGTCTTGGTCTGGGTCTTGCAACGGGATTCCTGGTCTTTGTCTTGGTCTTGCATGCAAGACTCTTGCAAAAACTGCTAGACGAAGACTCTTGCGCTCATCACTACCTGTATTAAATACGTGGCTCCTTATATGCATATTTCACTTTTGTTATTTTATGAATATTTGTTTTCAGTTTAGAGCTTCCTGTTCAACTGAACTAATGTTTGAAGGAATAAAACATTTATGCTCTTTAGAATATTTAATTTTACTTCATCCTACAGAAATGGTGATTGTGCTCCAGGGAACGAAGACTCCACTGAGAGATACTCGTTAACATACAGTAGATTTGAAATAATTCCTTCTCACTGCAAATAAAAAATGGTATCATAGACAGTGCATTGTTTATAAAGTGGGATATGGTACACACCCACATAAGTACCTGGACCCCTGACTGTTATAATTCCATTTCTTGGGGTCTAGGTAATTATGTGGGTGACCGTACAAACCACAAAAACTATAGTAACTGATAATTACTTAAATGGTGGAGAGGAACATTTTTTTTTAACACATTAAGAAATAGTAAAGCATGGATTTTAAAATACTCTTCCAGTGCAAAGATATATTGGACAAATAATCTCAAAATTGTTCCCTATGGATCGAAATCCATCATGAAACACATATGTATCAAGTCTCAACTTCCTACGGCAACATTAACTTTTAAAATCGGAATTAGACGCATATCTCTGAAGCAGTTCCAGATACCACAAAAATAATCGAAGAAATACCCCCTTCATCAAGGTACAGTCATGTCCAAAATGATTGTCGCATATCTATAATTGTCTTCTTGTCAGAATATAATTTAATACTGATTTTGCAGGATACTTTCAATACTCATGCTATGTGTATAACCGGGAAATGTATATTTCTGGCCAATTTCATAAGAAAAGAATTATAAATACAAAAATTAGAATGAGTAAAACAAAATGTTGCTAAATGGACAAGAAAGTTTTATTTTCGTTTTATTGTTCTTATTTACTGCTCTTTTGACATGAAATTTGCCACATACATGTCTTTGTCGATTATACACATAGTAATATTATAAGAAATACCGGGCGAATTCGTTATCAAATTATATTTCTACAAAAACATCATTATAGACATGCGACAATAATTTTGGACATGAGTGTACATACATATATGAAGTTTCAACCTCTTATGACAATTTTGACCTGCTACGGTTCTGTTTAATTTTGACTAGACAACTGTGGTGTGAGGCAAACGTAGAAGGTAACTAACTCTCAAAGGGGTCGGTCGCAAGCAAACTCATGTTCGGCATCAATGTTATTTAATACAAAAATAAATTATGTTCTATCCACAGAATACTTCTCTGTTTTTCTTTACTTTTCCTTCATTCATTTCTTCTTTGTTTCATTTTTCTACTTTTTTTTTTTTTTTTTTTTTTTACTCATATGCACTTTTGATTGATCTTAGGCTATCGATTTCAGGCTTTTTTGATGCGGGATGTTTTGACACAGATTATTGTGTCATAGGGCATTTATGACCGGTCCCTTTTCAAACATGGTATTTTTGACGCTGGTACTTTTCGACAGGGCTTTGTGACAGGAGCTGTTTCGACGCCCCTTTTGATCCCTTCAGACGCACGAGGTCGTTTCGACGAAAGTCTCTTTTGACCCAGGCCTTTCTGACACGGTGCCGTTTCGACCCTGGCCCTTTCGATATGGGGTTGTTTCGTCTTTTTCGACCCGGATTCTTTTGTTCTGGCCCTTCTGATACGGAATTCACCGAATCTTACGACTATTATTGGAGAAATATCTCACAAATGCATTAAGTAGAAATGTAGCATATCGGAATTCGCTTCGAAAAGCTTCGAAAATAGAGAGGAAAGTATTTTGATCAAAAAATAGTTTACCCCATTAATTCGACATTTATTCCTTGTCTTTAATATAGCTATATAGCTACAATTTATAACTTACTATCGGTTTCGTTACTGTTAACAACCTACTTGAACCCTTTGTGCTCTGAACGCTTCATTTTCCCGTTTGGTGGACAAACACAGTGTGTGTGGGTTTTCTAAACGTTTTCCAGTTTCCTCCCACTTTCTGAACTCTACTATTTCATTCATTTCTCATCATCACCGTCTTCTTTAGCATTCACGACATAAACGTGGGACGTAAAACTGAAATATTTCATTGTATTTTTCCTTTTGTTTGGTTTAGTTGTCTTTGTTCCTGATTCAGATAAAACCGAAGCTTTTTTGACGTTTAGACTCTGATTCATGACTTTATGGGTATAGACTCCGGTACATAGTCATTAAAGGCGAAAGTCACGACGGGAAAACTTTATGAAGGGCAAGCAATGCTCGTTTTTTAAAAGATATTTTTTTACATTATATGCGAGTACTATACCAACTTAAACTTTGGCTAGAATAATAACACTTTCCTTTTGAATACTGTAAATAAACATACGCACCAGAAACAACCAGAATACTAGGAAGTGTATGGAAGTTGGTGGGAAAGTAAAATTATGTCCAAATACCGTTTTCCAAACATTCATTTCGCCATCCTTGTTGTTTCATTTTCATTTTCTTCCCTCCTGTTGTATCATAATTAAATGAAAAATGTTTTATATAAGGGCTGGGGAAAGGAAAGGAACGCAATATCACTTAACATATCTGTGTATGCATATACGTAACACTCTCTCTGTCTCACACACACTTACACACTGCTAATGCTAAGGGAGAGAGAGAAAGAGAGATAAATGATGTTTCGAAAGCATTCATTTTATGCGAAGCTAACTACAGCTCAAGTTCTCGCACTCATTTCCAGTATTTTCTCGAATTATTTCTCGCTCACCCCCTTTTCGCTCTCTCTTACTCATATATACGTATACACACACACACACACACACACACACACACACACACACACACACACACACACACACACACACACACTAACGTAGACACAAAACAACCCTTCCCTCTGTATGATATTTCATTCTCTAGAGCGCCTGGCTCTCCCGTCTTTGGCGTCCATTTCCATAATTGAAAACCTAAATACATGGTCTCGCCTGGAATTTAGGCTACCCACATTACATACCTACACGCACTCCATTACGAAACAGGATGATATCGTTAAAATGTGTTTACTGACAGATTTCAATCTTCTGGTCGGTTGATAATAAGTTTCCTTTTTTTTTTTTTACTCTTCCGTTACTTCTTGTTCAGCATATCCTTTGTTATTATTATTATTATTATTATTATTATTATTATTATTATTATTATTATTATTATTATTATTATTATTATTATTATTATTATTATTATTATTATTAATTTCTCATCTTTTCAGTACCTATCCAAGATCGAACAGTACAAAAAACATATAGAAAAATTGCAAAGATAATTTACAATCAGAACCATTGTGGATTGTGTATCTAGCAAAAGGGCGATCTACGCTCTGTTAAGATGGCATTTACTCAGTTTCACGAATGATAGCTTTTACTTGAATTCTACAATAGTATTAGAATTAGCGAAAGAAAAGAAATAGCCAAAGAAGAGACATACAGGGTTCGTGTGCGTCCCATATTTTATAGGATCATCTTTTATTACGAGATTATGTAGTAGTGATAGACTTCCAGACACAGAATTGTCCCTAATTAGTGGATTTATGTTTAAGGTTTACAATTCTAAATTTACGACTTATAATTCCTAAGAAATCGATAGTTATCGTCAGAGATGCCCGTAGGACTTTTCAGAGGCCAAGAGACGAAGACAAGAATACTGCATAATAGAGGTCTGAACGTCCGGAAGTTTTAGCCCGGGCCCGGCCCGGCCCGTGAATTTATAATGTAAGGCCCGACCCGAGACTGAAATTTTTTTTAGCATCTAGGCCCGAGCCCGGCCCGAGTTCTTGTAAAAATCAAATGAGCCCGAATTACAGATACTTAATAACGCAAAATCGCATTTCTATTTTCAGCAATAGAGATTTGATTTTTCAGTTGTACTTTAAAAGTTGCCCAGAAAGAACGGTCCGATAAGTATCGTTGTACAATATATTTACAAAGTTAGATCCGAAAAAGACCGAGAAATATGGTTGTTTCCTTAAAATTTACGGCCCGTGTCCGGCCCGTGCACAAAGTCGTATATGATTTGTAGGCCCGAACAGTGATGAGCAAATGCAAGACCAAGACCAAGACGTGGGCGGTCTTGGTCTTGGTCTTGCACATCCAGTCTTGGTCTTGGTCTTGGACTGGAACCCTTGGTCTTTCTCTTGTACACTCAGTCTTGGTCTTGGTCTTGGTCTTGCTGAAAGAGTCTTGCAAGTCTTGCTTTTAAGAAATGTTATGCTTTTCATAGATAAATTTTACTCTGGATGAATTCTACAATGCGTCAATAGTAACGGAAATACAATGTATGTTTCTAAATGTAATATAGTTTATCTTCGTATGAGTATGATGATAGTGTACAGCATAGGCGATAACCTTTTTTTTTTTTTTTTTTTTTTTTTAATGGTCCCCACGCTTCACTACTTATAAGATAAATTGCAACGTTTCGTAATCTTTTTATTTTATTTTTTTTAACAGATTCAATACTCCACTGGTTCCAAAATTGGGAAGGCTACCCCTGAGACGCATGAAAGAAAATCAAGATGATACAGATTACTAAAATACCATGATAAGTATATTATTTTTACACTCTAAAGGCGTCAGATATTTTTTATTTTCAACCAAGATTAGCTAATCTCTGTATTGAACAAACTTCCAATTAAACATTGAGATTTTGTTTTACTGATTTCAATATATACTCTATGGAACAGAAACATGGGCATTACGTAAAAGCGATGAAAAAAATATTGGAGGCTTTCGAAAAAAGGAGAGTATTAGCTGGGTTGAACAGAAAACGAATAACAAGGTGTTAGAAATAGTAGCAGTAGGGGAGAAAAGAAGAATTTTAGATGTAATTAAGAGGAGAAAAAGGAACTAGTTGGGACATTGGCTAAGGAGGAAATGTATTATGAGGAACGTGCCAGAGGGTATGGTGGAAGGAAAGAGAGGGAGGGGGCAAAGGAGACTAGACCATATCCATGGTGGAAAGGCTACAAGGTGGTTACATGCGCATGTCGCCTGGAGCGCTGTCGTGGCTGTGGCGTCATCTGGTTTGCAAGAGACAACGGGAAAAGGCGCGGCTTTAAGTGACAAGTGGAAATTCTTTGTTACTTTGTTCTTCTAAATGATATCGAGAATGCCTAACTGTGCAGTGTACGTCTGTAGTAATTATTACAGAAAAACTAAGGGAACTAATATAAAATACTTCAGATTTCCTCAAAAAGAGAGGGAATGTCTCCAGAAATGGATTTTAGCTTGCAGGCGACAGTACAAAAGAAACCTAAAATATGGTTTTACATAAAAGTAATAAATAAATGGAATGTAAATGAAATTATAAGAAAGCGATTTCATTATGTAGTTTCTTTTTAGTTTTAAGAGAATGTAATAATAGTATATAGGACTACAGTAGCTTGTGTTGATTCTGCATACAAAAATCCAATAGTACGATTTAAAAGGACGAACTTTGAGGCAAGACCAGGATTCGAAATCATGAGTGAGGGGGAACCGACAGAGGTTATCATTTCTATCATCATTTCCCTCTACATAAGATATTGAGACAAAATTTCCCCACAGAGGCAGGCATGCAACTCGAGAAGGGAGGCACGATGTTCTAGGGGGCATTACCTCATTCGAGTCACGCAAATGGAGAGCATTGTATGCGTTAAAATAGTTCAGGTCTCATTTCATTCTGGAGGTTTGCATTCCCTGTAGCCTCGGTGCTAAAACGGGACGTTGCACTTCAAATTAACTAACGAATGGAAGGTTCGTAATAACGATTAACGGTTACAAAGATATATAACAATGTATTAGATCAAGAGAATAAAATTCCACCTACCATGTCAGGGCGACATTGTCGGGACATTTTTACCTCAGATTTTGAAATTTTTGTTCATTTTAATCATAACTTTGGATAATTACATATACATATTTAGGGGCCCCCTCCAGAATTACAAAATTAAGAATGACTGCAGTAAATTTTAAAATATGGTAGTTTCTCAACCAATCAATAAAGCACAGTGGCTCAGTGGCAGAAGGCTCACCTCTGGTGCAAGGGACATGCCCGTATCTACGGGGGCAAGGGGGTCGGGCCTCCCCTAAACTTTGGCTGGCCCCCATAAAATTTTACGGTAGGCTTGCAAATGAACTATAATATGGTGATGAAGTATAATATGATTGGGTCGCCCCCTAACTTCTACCGGGCCCCCCTAAATTTTGGGGCTGGCTACGGGCCTGGCAAGGGATACTGGTCCGCTTCTCGGTCAAGTGAGTTTGTGGTGGACAACATCGTGTCCGTGAGTTTCTCGGGGTACTCCCGCATTCTCATTCCACCAAATTCCACATAATCATTCACTTGCATTTACCTTTTGTCTTCTTTAGTCCACGGGACGGAAAAGAGAAAACTTATCAAGAAAATTAAGAAAATTATGTAATTTTATGGTTTATATGTTTTCTAGTCTAGCTGTAACACCCCTACATCGTCTTCACCTACGCATAGTACTTTGTTTCTTGCTTGAAATAGTCAAGTTGCAATTTCTTTGTTTGAGGTGCTTTGTATATACATATTTATTTCTATATATTTTTAGAACACAATAGTATATGTAACGTTTTATTTCGTACAAATGTTTAATAATACAGTTTGCTAGCGTAAATTTTGACACTATATTCAGAGAACTGTCAGTTTCACCAAATCTTTTGTTTAAATATAAATTCTATAAATAAGCGATCAGCGACTTCAAATAAGATGACCTTTTTATAAATCAAAAATAAAAACGATGTTTAAAATATTAAATACGTGCGTCCCTGCTCAATAGAGTTTTTAACCTCCCCTGAGATTCTGACGAAACTTACGTGGGTGCAACCTCTTAAAAAAAAAAAAAAAACTGTCCAAGCATAATGAAAATATACGTATGTGCATTTCTGTTTACGAAAACCATGAATTCTCCCTTGAGATATTCTCAAAATTTATATGGGGTCATCAGTAAAGAATTCTCTTTCAAGCAAAATATTATTAATAGTAAATCAAAACCGATCATTGTGTTACGAAAATATACTTGAGCATACATAAATATATAATAATGAAATGCATTAACGACACACTGTGTTATAGATTATTCAGGCCTATACATACTCGAATCTATTGCTTCAGATGTTTAAAAAAGAAAAGAAAGAAAGAAAGAAACAAAGAGAAAAATGTAGTGAGCATTATTAGTTTGTTCAAGCTTCAAAGTTGTTTAATAAATTTATGAACTGATATTGTTGATTCTTTTGCTATTGTAAATATCTTCCTTTGAATTAGCTTAAGCATTGATTACATTACGTTTATATAATTATTGTTTGTACTAAAATTTTTACTTCGTTGAAATCACTATAAATAGAAGTTTGCGTGTAAGATACCAGCAAGCAAGCGCTTGTTAAAAGTTCATCTGACTCTCGCTGGCCACGTCTGCGACCAAAATGACGTCATGCGCCAGAGCGACAAGAATGTAGCACTGCATTGCATCCACCTTGTAGTCTTTCCACCATGGCCATATCCATGTAGTCGCCACCTAAGGTGTATGGAACTAAGGATGTTCAATACTACATTTCTCTTTAGTTTTGGAAAAAGAACACCACTAATATGTTTAGAATTATGTAATATCTAGTTTTAAGTGCGACGATTATGCACCGAGCCTAAGGTAGATGATGATGATGAGAAATGAATGAAATGGTGGAATGAAGAAAGTAGGAAGAAACGTGAAAATCCCGAGAAAACCTACGCAAACGGTCTCTATTCACCAAAAAAGCTCACATGATGCAAGCTGGGATCGAACCAGAGACCCCCAGCACCAGAGGTGAATGCTCTATCACTGAGCCGGTACTTGTGCGAGACTTGCACAAGAGTCTTGGTCTTGCAGGTATGGTCTTGGTCTTGCACCCCTTTGTCTTGCATCGGGATTCCTGGTCTTGGTCTTAGTCTTGCCTGCAAGACTCTTGCGCTCATCACTAGCGCCCGAGTCCGGCCCGAGCCCGTACGGACCTTTGCAGCACACCTTGATGTACAAGTTCAAATAATGCTTTCAACAACAAATGCACATTGCTGAAATACCTAGTACAGCAACTTTATTAACTATTCTTAATGTATTATAGTATTTATTATAGATATATTAAATACTATAGTATGTGAGTGAATATGTCTTAACATATATTTCAAAGAACTGAACCACGTTCGCAAACCCTGGGAGGGCAATTTCTCCTCCTTGCTCCACCTTGTGGGCGTCCATGGCTAACGCCATTAAAATGTCATGCCAACTGGTAATACTGTTATGTTGCGAGAATAGCACCATGGCGTAGATTCATTCTTCAAGTGCAGAAATTAGATTGTCAACGAATAAAATGAAAGTTGAAGTGCGGTATTAAATCTCCGTATTTGAATTTGAAATGTTCGGTCTTTTTATTTATTTAATTTTAATTTGTTCACCCTTGGAATAGATATTTCAACTTCAAGTCCGGAAGCAATATCTGTAAGATCTTTCAAGATATTCTGAAATAAGCATGCAAAGGCCTTTTAATAAGGTCTCTGAGTGAGGTTATTTCACTGAAAATATTCACTAGGTTAATATACAGGTACTGTAAATTTACCATTTCAAGAGCAGAGAGCAACGTTTATTTTTAATCCATAGTGGTCAACAATAAGTACATAACACTATATCCAGTATTTTAACATCAGCTTTTATTCATTTATTTATTTTTATCTTAAAACTAAGAGTCTGACTGAAAAGTAGACTCTTTCTGTGACCTGTAAACACAAATCACTCTAGGAGACATCTAGTACTGATATTCTGAAGAAGGATGAAAAATTTAAGTTCCGTTAAAATAGTTTGCTTCCATGCCTTTCCTCATAGTAGCACTGCACAATAATTCTAGTTTCCGCACTACAGCTAAGCCAATCCGGTGCTCAGATTTAGGCCAATGTGTTTCTTTGTCTGCTAATCAAATTATATGTATAAAATGTTAAATAGTAACCTTTTAAATTGGGCTAAAACAACAATAATTTGTTTTACTATATATTGTAATATCCCACTGTGATTATAAACATTAACATGTTCTTTGTAAAAAACACTACGTGTGTTTTTGTTACAACTTACTATTTATCCCAAGGTTATTTTATAATATTTTATAATTCACTTTAAAATCGACGTACTCCCGTAATGCTGCTCTCATGAAGGCGAGATAATGTTGTGCTGTGGAACCTACACTGGCAGTGTTAATCTTGAACTATGGTCTGAGTTCATGCCAACTGCAACGAATTCATTTCAAGTCCCTATCATGGTTCCGGACCCATTTTACTAGAAACTTCATTCCTTCATAACTTCGATTGCAAACACACGGAGAAAATCAAACAAGTAAGGTTCATTTCACATTTGTGAAAATACGATAGACTTCCAAACTATACATACACATTCAAAATAGAAACCGGAGGTAGTAGACCCACAACCAGTGACGACGCCAGCTTTAATTTCTTCGGGGACAGCTATTGGGATGGCTCATAAGTGTTTGCGTTTCCTTCAGTGGCAATTTTGCATGAAAAATAAAATATTGTAGCAATCTGTTTTATATTATTCGATAGGGCATTATATGCTCTTCAAAATAGTGTGTTCAGATTTTTTATGCTGATATACTTTCTTTTCTTTTCAACTCATTAAAATGGAGTGTTAAGTCGACGAAAAGAACATTTTCAACACCTGCTGGTGTTTGGGTTTAATCGAGGTGCCAAAGACACAGTTGTTCGAGAGATTTGTGAAGTTTATGGCGAAGAAGCGATGCTTCTTAGGATTTCTCAAAATTGGTTTAAGCGATTCAAAAACGGCAATTTTCCACCTCAAAGACGGGCATCACATCGGATGCCCCATTCAGTTCCATGAGGAACGACTGAATCAGCTTATTCACGAAAATCCATGCTAAACAATAAGGAAATCGACAGAGATAATGGAGTACTCCAACAATACTATACAGCGTCATCTTCACTCGATGGGAAAGGCTCAAAAGTTGAGTGCATGCATGTTTTCCTCATGCTTTGGCCTATAACAACCAAAATCAACGCGCCACTATCGCCGCCGGTTTGCTTGCCCGTCATCGGTCAACAGAAGCAGCTCTTTCTCGCCATAAACTTCACAAATCTTTCGAACAACTTCTGTGGCCTTAGCACAGCAGGTGTTGAAAATGCTCTTTTCTGTCGACTTAACACTAAATTTTAATGAACTGAAAATAAAAGAAAGTATTTCAGCATAAACAAATTTGAACACACCAGTTTGTAGAGCACATAATGCCCTATCAAATAACATAACATGCATTGCTACATGTTATTTTTCATGCAAAATTTTCACTGAAAAGAAAACGCAAACATTTATGGGCTAATCCAATTTTTTTTTTGGTATACTGAAAATAGTAGTTTATATAACTTAACCTGCATTACAATACAACATGTCTGGAGCATACCCTTAGCTACGAGGGGGAGGATGACGTTGAGACCAACCCCCCAAATTTAATCATGCTCCTAAAGTGAAAGATCAACACAAGTTGCTTGATCAGGTTTATTAGTTTAGAAGAATCGTTTCTTGATCGGCACTAGTTTTCGCCATTTCGGGGCTCAAATAGGGCAAAAGGTGAAGTAACGGGAGGGCGGAGGGACACGAAAGGATCAAAACTTAAATAAGAAGGACTTTTAAACCTAATCTCAACATTATTCACTGAAATTTACACTAGGCGTGCTTTGACTACAGAAGCTTTTAGAATACATTCTATGAAGTATTACATCACAAGAACAGCATATATTCTGAAATAAATCATTATATAATTTTTTCAGTTGTCCTTTCGAATCTCACTAGGTTACACTGAACATATAAGACATATTTTTCATAAGAGCGATCATACTAATAAACAAAATATGGTGTTTTACAACCGTCCTTAAAACACAAGTGATAATTCACTGTTACACAAGTGATAATTTTTTCTTTCATTTTTAAATCGATACTCCACATTTGTTCCTGAATCACCATCATTTTATAAATAGCAGCTGTTAAATAGTTTTGCTGAAGGATCTTAGATGACAGAATCAATTTAACTTTGGATTCAAATGTGCAGATATTACAATACTGTAAAAAAATCATATTATTCAATCAAAAAATATTACTTATAATAGGCAAGTGAACCAATGTGGAAAGTTTTAAAATTGGAACAAATTAATGTCGTAGATTAGACCTAAAGAATAATGCTTTCAAATTCTCAAGGTATATTAATTTGTCTCGCTATTTACATTGCTTATCTAAAGTCTGAGCGTTCAAGAAAAATGATTACAGAAAATTCATATTCTTTCGTATCCAAATGGCGGCAAAATAATGGCCCTCATTCCACTATTCTTGATTGAAGAAGGAGCCATCCACATATTTCGTAAAGAAATTTTTATCCCCTCCTGCCCCTGTAACACTTCGTAACATAAGGTCGAACCCCGTTCTTTTTGCTACGTAACATGTTTTGATTTGTTTTCTACTTATTTTGATTTTGTTTATTTTGGTGGTTAGAAATATTACAACAAAAACTATTTTTAATGATAGAACTTTTTATCGCAAAATCCTTGTATTTCGTGTATATTTGTAGTGCTTTCTTTGACAACAAATCAAAGTATTAGAAAATGATAGTACCGTAATAGTATTTTAGCCCCATAGGTTTTTTAATCAACCATTTCGAACTTTTTAAAATTGCATACTGTCGTTTCCCCAAGGAGATAGCACCCGAGAAAGTACTGCTGGAAGATGCAGGTGAAACAAGGTCTAAAGAACTGACATCGACATCTTTTTCAGGGACCCAGGATATTTCGTGCATTTGAAGTTCACCAGTGATTTTCCCAGTATGTATAAATTATGTAGGAGCTGTAATAATTGATGCTTTAATAGCATCATGTAAGAAAATAGAGGGTGTCCCAGGAGGAAGGGGTAATATTTTGGAAATGATAGTATCGGTGATTCTAAGTAAAAAGGTTCATATGAACATTGGTCCTAATCTCAACGGTTTGAGAGCTAGAATTTGTGAACCATTTTTGAATTTACTTTGTGTATTGTTCACTTTGTAAGTATTTTACAGATGTGAAACATAGTGGATTTGAAAGGTGATGAAATGGCCCTGCCTAAGGTATGCAATATGTAGCAGTAATGTCTTTGAAAAGGGGGTTATTGAGGGAGTTAAGATTATGTAAGGGAATTGGATAACAACACTGATTCCAAAATGACTCTCAATAACTTCTCTTCCAAACAAACCAGTATCACTTGTTGCATACCGTTGGAAAGGCAATTTCATCACTTTTCAAATCCGCTATGTCTCATCTCTGTAATAGGTCTCATGGTCTTCCGCTAACCTCTTCGTCTTCATGTACGATTTTTTTAAATGTTGATATCGTCCATTAACTGTAGTCTCCTTCGCCCCCGCCCTCTCTTTCCTGCCACCATACCCTCTAGCACGTCCCTCATTATAGAGTTCCTTCTTACCCAATGTCCCAACTAGTTTCTTTTCCTCTTCTTAGTAATATCTAACATTTGCTCTTTTCTCCACCACCATTTCTAACACCCTCTCATTCGTATTCCACTCAACCCAGCTAATTCGCACCATTCTTCTCCACACCCATATTTCGAAACCTTACAGTCGTTTCTCATCATTTTTGCGTAATATCCATGTTTCTAACCCATACAGTACAATTTGAAATATAATAGCATAATCCAACTTCATTAGATATTCACAACACATAGGACGTCGCCTGGGTTATAAGCGCCCAGGGCGAGAATTCTCGGACGCCCCTCCTCCCAGTGCGTTATGAAAAACAACCAGAGCTTATTCTGTATTCCTAGATTTAAAAAGGGAATGTAACACTATAATGTAAGATTTAAAAAGTTGGTATTATGTCAATTTTTAAAAGTGAATGGCTTTTGTAGTTAAAACATAAAAGTTAATGGAAACATGGTTTTGAATTATTGAAATCGAGAGCTATTCTTGTTTATTTTGAACTTGATATACATCAGCATAGTAACAGCATAGAATATACAAATAACGATACAAATATTAAAGCCCAATGTGTAAGTGATAACAATAAACTTTGTTATTTTGTGACTTTTCCTAAAAATAAATAAATAAATAAAGTTATCTATCCTTGCGATTAACACATTTTTTTAAAGTAAATTTATCATAGCGTTACATTACTAAAGTAACTTTTTCAAGTGACGTTTGTAATTATCTGCATTGGGATACGGACAAAATCTCGCGGCCGAAACATCGCCGCCCAAAATCTCGCCGGCCAAAACCTCGCGTGGCCAAAACCTCGCCGCCCAGAACCTCGCGGGACAAAATCTCACCGGGCCAAAACCTCGCGTGACCAAAACCTCGCCGCCCAAAACCTCGCGTGGCCAAAACCTCGCCGCCCAAAACCTCGCGGGCCAACATCTCGCCGGGCCAAAACCTCGCGTTGCCAAAACCTCGCCGCCCAGAACCTCGCGGGACAAAATCTCGCCGGGCCAAAACCTCGCGTGACCAAAATCTCGCCGGGCCAAAACCTCGCCTGCAGCTTAATAAAAATTCAGTGTAGTATAACAATATCTGCTGCTTTTCTTATAAGTAAAAAGAAAAAAAGGAAAGAAGAGCTTGGTGTGGTGAGAGTAGGGGCGCCGAAATCTCTAGCTACGGCTCTGTATATATATATATCCCACTCCTCCTCCCTTTTGTTGTGCCGACAAAGTGAAATTATAAAAGACATCCTAGGCTCGAACCTCATCTATGTTGAAAATTTGATTGAGATCGGTAGGATGGCTCAAGAGGTATAATGTAACAAACATAGTCATTTAATTTTTATATATATAGATTTTCAAAGCATGCATTAGAATTTTTCTTGTTATTATTTTAATGTAATTATGTGTTATTACTAAATATATACATATAGCAATATATAGAACATTCTACATCGAAGAAATCGTCGTGAAGAGGTTTTATCCTGACGACATTTCTTCCCAGGCGATACTACGCCTCGCTTAATTTAGACCAGGCGATATTCTGTGTCGCGAGGTCATTACAACGAGGTTTTGGTCAGGCGAGATTTCGGATATGGCGATATTTTGGGGCGCGAGGTTTTGGAAGACGAGGTTTTGGCAAGGCGAGGTTTTGACCCTGCGAGATTTTGAACCGCGAGGTTTTGGGTGGCGAGGTTTTGGCCCGCGACGTTTTGGGCGGCGAGGTTTCGTTCCGGTGATATTTTGGGCCGCGAGGTTTTTGGCCGCGAGGTTTTGACCAGGCGAGGTTTTCGTCCGCGAGGTTTTGTACCCAAACCATCTGCATTTGCTTGAATTCAATCCTACAGTTATAATTTATGTTTAAAATCAAAACGTACGGTTTGTTAATGTTTGTTCTGCAAGAGATGTAAATGATATGTTATTGCAAAACATGCAGTGTAAAGATCATATATTGATAACTTAAAAATACTAATAAATTAAAATAGAAGTGAGCAAAAATAACTGTATAATGACATATACATACTTTACTCAAACACTGAATGGCTTAGCGGTTAGCATACGCGCATTTGGCGTGGGAGATCCGGGTTCGATTCCCGGCGGGAGTTCATGTGGTTCGGATTCCACATTAATCAGTAGGTCCACGTCTCATATAGCCTCGCTACTGAAAGGGACATTAAACTCAAAATCAACTCAACTCAAACACTAAATGGCATTCCGCTGACTTTTCTGTGAGCAAATGTGGACAATATCTTCTTTTAATCTAACTTTCTATCTTCATCATCACCTTTAACTTACTAATATGTCAATGGGACAGGCATTCTTAAATAAATATAAAAAACAGAAAAAAATTAAAGAAGTAGATGTTTCTTGAACACGACCACGATTTGTGTTGTTGACATTGTAACAGTTGACATTGACGCAGCCAGGATTTTGATACACGGACACCCGGAAAGGATGTCTGGAAATACCCCCAACCGAGTACACGAGATCCGGCAGTATCCTTCAAAACTTAACTCAAGCCTTAAAATTGCATTGTAATGCCTATTTAAAAGCTGTTTTCAGTTTAAACCAATATAGGGTAGTCTAAATTTTAATTTATTAAGATTTGTTTTTCCATTTTAGTGGGGGGACCCTTGAGGCCCCTCCATGGCTACATCCCTCATAGTTAATGAACACAGTTGTTGTATAAGGTTAGTACAGAATTGAAGGACTAAAAAAAATATTTATTCTGTTATTGATTGGAAAGTACGTCCTAAGTTGTATTTGTGATGCTTATTATAAAGTGCTTTCAAAATATGCAGATAATTGTAGTATTAGTATTAAATAGTTATTGTACTACAATAGGAATAAGAATAAAGAAATGTCATGGAATTCTACTGAAGTTTCTTCAGTTTATGCCAATTTGTCATACGGATAAGAAGTGAGTAGTAACAGATCTCGGTCAGTTTTCCAAGATAAAATCTCTTCTCACAGAGGGCTGGAGAGAGGGCTGGACATTATTTTAAAAAAATCATTTACCAACATAATCAGAATTCCCTTAATTTTGTTGATTTGTCGTCCCGGCGCTCATTCTGGTCTCGGCGCACAGGGCGATCGCCCCGCCCACGCGACGGCCCTGACAAAACAAAAGATAGACGTTCTCAACTGTGCTAAGCATGTAGGATTTGCATCTTGTTCTGGTGTGTTTATGGTGTATGGTTTCGTACATTTTTGAAGTGAGTGATAAATGTAATAGTGTCACATTGTGAACAACTAAAAATGCTGCTTTTCCAGGTATTAAAATAATACAGGATTAAACGGAACCGCATTGTAATTTAGAAATAGTGTTTCTTGACCTACTCTCTGTCTCTTACCTACCATATATATATATATATATATATATATATATATATATATATATATATATATATATATATATATATATATATATATATATATATATATATATATATATATATATATATATAAATCAGCATTTTTAAAAGTGAAATCATATCGTAGTTTGTTACACAAAATAATCATAGGATTGCGATGCTTCTAAAATCATAATTTACTAACGAAGTGAAGTATTTTGAGACAAACACAACATACTTTAACCTTTCCTTCATGAGAAAAGTTACTATATATAGTTGTGATAATTCTCACCTCGAAAGTAAGATTGTTTTTTTATATATATATATATATTCTTCTTTGGTTCTCACTAACACATACCTATTCACTATGGATTTTAAAGACTATATTACTTGAGACTAGCTGTAGAATAGACAACAAAGAAGAAATGTGCATGTCATTGTCTTCAAACATAATGAAAATAAAACGCCTCAATGATCTTTCGACTTCTTAAAAATTAGATAACTAGCGAAAACATGTAGCTTTAGGAGTATTATCCTTTTCTGTCCTCTATTGTTTGAGGTTCAGGTAAGTAATTAATGACACATTTACAAATTATTTCAAAGTATTGAACCAGGAATGTTGTTTTGCTACTGCATCGTTGAAGAGGCGAAAGAAAATGAAATCTTTCAGTTTAACGTCCCACAATAATGCTTTTTATTCTAAGGGAGACGATGATTAAAACAAATGAATAATAATTTTGGAAGATTTAGTGGAATGAGAAAGTAGGAGGAAACTGAAGTACCCCGAGAAAACCCACTGACATGATGTTGTCCACCACAAACTATGTTAAACAGCAAGATTTCAGTTCATTTTCATATCCAATCCGGCCAACTAACAATATCAGACTTTCTCAGTCAGCAAACTACATAGTGAAGAATAGGCAGTTGGGCGTATGCTAGGAATCACCTGCAGAGATAGGAAAAGAAACACGTTGATTAGAAGAACAAGCAGAATGACGAATACTGTGGAAACAAAGCTATTGCTTGAAATGCAAGTGCATGGAGAAATGAGGATAGGTGTCTCTTTATAGGATGCCGAAGAACACTGTCTCACGCAAGGTGGAGTGACGAAATCAAGAAACACTGCAGAGTAACGTGAAAAATGTCCAAGATCGATACGTGAAAAAGACTTGGAGAGCTCTTCATTCAGCAGTCTATTGATAAAACTTGATTGTATATAGGATATACCGGATACCGACAATATATGCAGGAAATATACATTTGTGAAGACGGTCTCGAATCTTCCCACATAAAAAAGAGAAAAAAAAAACTGTTTAAGTTGAATCACGTTTGAAGGAAAGTTTATTTTTCCTCTTAAAAGTTAAAACCAGGCCCAGAATTAGTGAGAGGTGAAGTGCCAAATAGGAACCACTGCAGAACCACACCTGAGCAGTTTAAACCACCTTGGTGGTCTAATTGGAAACATCAACGAAAAATCCTCTTCGTATTGCATCACCGGACGCTTCCTTTCTTCCTCAACGATGGTGGTAAATCCTTAATAGGTAAAAAGTATCGTGTTATGTCCTCACTTCTAGAGTCGCGCTGCAGTTGCCTTTTTCCTTGGCCAATAATCCAGCTTCTGGGAATCCCTCCTGGGGACACGCCATTATTCCGTCTTGATTTCTTCATATATTTTGCTGTTGACGAACTTCGGGAGGCGTTTATGATCAATAAAACTCGCCTCACTGTAATGAGAGCTATTCGCTTCGTTCTTAAAAATCTCTTGTTAGTCCTCTTTTCAACAACACGGTCTTGTACGGTCGTGTAAAGAGAACACCAATATGACAAATATATACACATTTTTTCCCTTGTTGTCATAACCGAAAAGACGCGTTCTTCTATTACAAAACGCTGGTAAGGTTGCATGTCCTGATTTTTTATATAGAGTAGTACTATAAAAAGTAAACTACTGAAGTATACTTTATTATTTCCCTTCCTCCCCTTCTTTTTCTCTTTTCCAGTCAATGAAGGGTCAAAAAATAAGGGGGATGGCGTGCCCTTATCTTAGCCTCTCATGTAAAGAAATATAAACTCATCCTATGAGGTCGTAACAGCATATCTTGATGGACCTTGTTTGTGTTATATGGCTGGAAATATGAGCCAATTGCCTTGTTAACAACCCTTCGGAAGAAGGATCCTCTCCTGATATGACAATCTTTATCCTCATAGTGTGTGACCTTCAACTGCAGTGCCAATATGTCATCGGCGTTTGAAATGACTTTTCCAAGAAGTTTTTTTGACAGTTATGTTTCTTTCCTGCTATTTGTCGATTTTTCTTCTATATTTAGAACGTAACTGTGTGCTGTTGAGAAAGAACAAATATAGTATTTCCTGTATGAGTCATTATTCTTTGTTCACAAGCAGCAGTGTCACTTCAGGGTTTGCTAGAAGGGGGCAAGATTATTCACTCATATAAGAATTTTACGTATTTTGTTATTACATTACTACATAATTAATTAAAAATATGCATTTCTCAAACTTAGGGGGAATATTATTTCTGCCCTTTCGAAATGACGTTGCTGTTCGCAAATATAACCTAAATAAATTAGACATTCTATAACATTAGTCACCGTCAGTGAGGTCAACGGATAGGGATTTCAAACATAGTAAATTTTGAGGACAGTAATCTCAAGAAAATTCTTGTAATTCTTGAGGACAGTAATCGCATGGCAATTCAAAATAATTTGTGATGTAATCAAAGTAATCACACGGGCAAGAAAGTATTGTTGCATGTATCACGAAAAAAAATTCTCGACTTAAAAACAAATGAGAATCGAGACGAGTTTAGAAAATTCCCAAGTCTCGTAGGCAACACTAATTCACCGAAGTCTTAGATCTTAAAAAGAGGCCTCATCCCGGCGAAATTAAAATACCGCTAATTTTACAGTAATTATGAGATATCTTCAAATAGATAAAAGATAATTGAAATGTGGAACAAGAGTGCCCTAGACAATATTATTTTGCGTGAGGTACCGTTATCACAAGTCACCTAGTGGCTTTCCGTTTTCAGCCGTTTAGAAACGCGAAAATAAATGCCGATTTTCAAAATGGCTCGAAATCGAAAGCAGATTAATGAGTCGTGATAACGGTATCTCATGTAAAATGATATGGTCTAGGGCGCTCTTGTTCCACATTTCGATTATCTTTTATCTATTTGAAGATATCACATAATTACTGTAAAATTAGCGGTATTTTAATTTTGCCGGGATGAGGCCTCTTAAACACTTTTCTGATGTGAATTTCTCGTGAATTAGTGAGAGCGACACACAGGAAGTGTGATAAGTTGCACCATCCTATTGAAAAAAAAGACATAATTGCGTTCTAAGGGTGTCAACTGTTCATTAAATTCTTCAAAAATTCCAATATACACCTCGGTGTTTATTGTTGATTCAAAAAACATGGGACCCACAATCCTACCGGTAGACACAAAACACGAGACTCCGATTTTTTCGTCATGGAAAGGTTGATGAATTATGAGAATTTTCCATGGACCAATACCTGGTATTCTGCGAATTACATGTCCTGACAACAGAGGTAGATCTGGAAGGTGGAAACTGGGGAAGAGAGGATAGCCAGAATTTAGACTATGGTAGGTATATCATAAGATTACTATGAACTTCCAAAAAATATATAAATAATAGCTAAAATTATTTTTGTCACCAAAATACTGGGGGACCTAGGCCCCCCGGGCCCGGGCTAGATCCGCCACTTTTCCAAACAGAAAGTCATCCTTCATCACTCATATGAAAAATAGCATCTGATCCATCAAACTACTCGCAATTGTTTAAAGAAGGCACGTTCAGTAATCGACATGTTTGATCTTGTATCCCTCCCTCTTTGAGTTCTTGGACGCATGTTATTTTGTATGGCTTCATTTGTGAACTGTACAAAACACGTACTGCGAAGAACATCAACTTCTTGTGATAACCTACGTGTTGACTTCAGAGGGCTTCTTGATATCCGTATTTAAATATCATTTACTAAAGCAGGTGTACGAATGGACGGAGTTCGATTCTTTTTGGTGTTTGCAACTGATCCTGTTGTTCATCACTTTTTCCTTGCGTCCTCTTAAAGGAACCGAAGAACAGAAACGCCTCAATTATTGGGACTTTCTGCTGAAGGGAATACATTTTACAAATAGCCTCTACACACTCGTCTGCACCTAATCTCCTCGGTTTTATACTGGGAATGCAATAACAATGTGTCCCCTTTCTATCCAACTGTCGCAACACACAATCAAAAGCAACAGTTACTGGTGCTGACTGTACCGACAACAAATAAAGAGTTTCATTGGAAACATACAGGCGGACCAGGCTTTCATGGGCCACTCGTTATTACTTAGGCTTACATAACTCTCCGTTGTTATTAAGTTTTATATTACAATATAATCGTCTTCAAGCAATGGTAGCCAATTAGATCTCCACCCTAATCGCATCGACTACAGCATCTCCCTTGAAATGAAACAAGAACTGTAACCCTTGATCATTTATGTTTACTAGCTACACTAGCAACAGGCGTCCAGTTGTAAAGCTTTGGGTGTTTTAATTCTACTATAATCAACGGTACTATTCTCACTACTTTGCCTATTGGTATATACTATAGATGTTTCTCTAAATTATGTTGTTAATACCTTTAAAAGAAAAAGAATTAAAATACGGGTAACGCCCGTAGATAAATAAAAAGAGATTTCTGCAATAGTTTCGCAATTCTAAAAATTGAAAGAAAAAAACCTGTTACTTAATCGTCTTGCACTGTCTTCGCGTTCTCGTTAAGTTAGAAACAAACTTACCTAATATATTTTCGACTACTTTGTGCTCCACTCCACGAAAATCCCTGTTCAGTACGAGCAAAAGATTCAATACTTCTCTTCACCCTTACACTACTTCAATCTCGTTTCCTTACACCTAATGTATGAGCACAGCTAGCAATTGCTACCACTCATTCCCCCCCTGTTCCTTCTCTTTTATGCTCATAATTCTTGTTCTCTGTTCTTCCGTTACCATTCCCCTCATATTATAATTTTATGAAATATGTCTCTCTGAACCTGATACATCTGGCCTAAAAGAGAAAGAGAAAGAAACACCTTCTCGAAATGGAAATGCACTTAAAAATAAGATGTTATCACTATTTCATGAATTCATTTATTATTATTAACTAGAAGAAATACCCATTCTTCGCATGGGTCAGATAAAATATCTATGAAGACAAACTGAACAACGAAAGAAAAAATATTGGTTAATTTTCTACTACTTCTTCATATCCCAGTAAAAGCCCCCTGAGACACCCTTGTTCGAATTTTAAAAAAAGCTTCTGTCTTCCAGCCGATGGGGGCTGTATTTGGAAATCAACGCTTGTATGAGTATCACCATTCATCTCAGCAATCGCGAAAACTATTGATTTGACACCAATATCGGTCATTTTAGAATATTTTTACATGTTACGGTAACCCCGCCCCCCGCAGATGACTGCCGGCTCGCATACAATGGTAGCTGAATTTGCAAGTCATCGCTAATGGAAATGCCACCATTGATCTCAGCGATCGCGAAAACTATGGATTTGACACTAATATCGGTCATTTTGGATTACTCTGACATGTCTCGGTATCAACACTCCGGGAATCCCCGGCCCGCAGCTGAATGGGATAGATTTGGAAGTTAACGCTATCGGAGTTTCACCATTGATCTCAGTGACCGTTAAAACTATGAATTCGACACTAATATTAGTCATTTTCTACTACTTTTACATTTCCCGGCAACGCTCCCGGTTCGAATTTTGAAAACAAAATAACGATTCGTCTTGGTCTGGGGCCTGGACCAAGATACCCGTGACCAAAATTTGGTAACTCTCGATTCACTAGTCTGGTTACCAGGCCGTACACAAATGCACATTGAAACAAACTATTTTATTTATATTAGATTATTTAATTAATTATTATTTTAAAGTTTTTTCTTAGTAAAGGTTAAAACAAATCGATTTACAATACATTTGTGTTGCTAAATGTTTTGTAAATAATATAATTAATAAAAAACTTTAATACTTTAGTGTTAGTAAACTGTTTGCACAATGTTTAATTAATAAGATATTTTCTTAGCAAACGTTTAACACTTGCATGTTAGTAATGTGTAGAGTTTAATTAAATAAATGTTTTCTAAGAAAACAAATAAACAAATACTTATAAAGGTTGTTTTGAGAAACATTCCATTAAGCAAATGTTTTGTCAAACTTCTCATTAGTTAAACATTTAACTTTTTCACATGCTAGTAAACGTTTTGTGAGACGTTTAATTAATTTTAAAAAATCTTAATGAAAATTAGATATACATTTTGCTAAACATCTAATAATGTAAATATTATGTGAAATAAGTTAATTTAACGTTTTCTTTTCTAAACTCTTAGAAATTTGAATATTAGTAAAATTGTGGCAAATCGTTTAATTTACTAATATTTGTGAAAGTTTAACCTGTTCAAAAGTCTTCTAACCGTTTATATACTTTCGTGTTAGTAAAGGTCTTGTGAAAAGTTTAAGTAACTGATGTTTTAAATATACACTAAAAATATACTAAAATTGATTTATAATATCTTCAATTAATTGAATGTTTTAGAAATGTTTAGTGAATTAATATGTTAAATAAACATCTAATATTTATGTGCTGTTAATTTTTTTTGTGTGTGAAACGTTTACTTAATGATTTCTGAGAACACGTTTAAACATATGTACATGGTAATTACTCTGTGAACATTTAACTAGTTGAACGTTTAACAAAACATTTAATAACACATTTTCTTCGTAACAGTTTCTTTATTTACTCGTATATGTAAATACTCGTATTTTCCTACTTGGCAAGGCTCAAAATCTTTTTTGGATGTCTAAAATTATATTTGAACAAAAATATTACGTTCTATTTCAGCACACCTCCACAATAAACACCACCTTTACGAAGACACTTATATATCCAGTAGGGAGGATTGCATTCTACAGTGAATTTTAGATCTATGTTGGCGGTAGATCGCTACCAAAAGGACCATTCCTATCGAATTGGTCTAAATGGAGTGGGTAGACAAATAGTGTTCTGGCAGAAGGTAGTAGTTCTCCAGTAGCCAAGTTGGATCAAATCATAGTGATTGGTACGGCAACTTAGACATTAGTCCTAGGCGTCGTAAGAATGACATATGAACACTGAGTGGTGGTAGGCAATTGGAAACTACAACTCTATTTTCCCTAGTTTGTTGACAGCAAAAAGAGAACATATATATACAATAATTCTTCGCACGTCAACATTTAGTTTTGAAGGTAAAGCATCCTACCATTCGGATCTTCGAGAGGTGAAGTACTGCAAAGAACTATTGGAGAGAAAGAAACAATGTGGGGAAGATAGATAGGGAAAGAATATCTGAAACGATAAGTGTAAATAGTAACAGATTGTGGGAGCATATGAAACTTTACATACAGCAAGCTACAGAAGAAGTAGTAAGTTATCGAGAACACAAAACAGTTAAGAAACCATGAGTTACAGAAGAGATGCTGCAGAAAATGAAGGAAATGAAGACGTCGAAACAAGTTCATACGGAAGAGGACAAAAAGAAGTACACAAAGTTAAACAATTAGTTATAAAGTAAAACAAACAGAACAAGGAAAGAGTTTTACAAAATAAAATGCGATGACAGAAGAATTAGAAAGAGTTAGGAAATATGAGAAAGTGTACAACGAGGTGAAATCTATGGAACTCAGAGAAAACAAAGGAAAATTAGGATAGCAGTAGAAAATGAGACTGGGAAGGTAGTCAGCGAAAGAAATTAAGTATTAGGAAGATGGAAATAATATGTTTGGCACTTGCATGAGAGTAGGAATAGGCTTAGGTGTTGAAGTACAAAATGAAGTACGCCAGGGTGATAAGAATTTAATATTCTTCTCGGTGAGTTTGAAAAAGGTATATCCGAGATTAGGAATGGAAAGACAACTGGGATAGATAATATACCAATCGAGTTCATTAAAAGTATGGGAGACAAGGGTAAGAAAGGATTGTTCCAACTCTACATCGAAATATATGAAACAGAAAAGTGGGCAAAAGACTGTTTGGAAAACCATAATGACAACAAAGGATAAGAAATCGAACCCAGAGAGGTGTAAGGATTACAGAACTATTAGTTCATATCGCATTCAGTAAAAATTCTGCTTCGAATACTGAACAAAAGGTTGTATGGAAGAACAAATGAAGAAGATGAAAAGAAACAGCTCTGGTTCAAGCGAGGTAAGGGCACAAGAGATACAATTGGATTATTAAGGGTGGTCGGTGAACGGTTTATAGAAAAAAAAGAAAGAAGCTTGTTATATTTATTGATCTAGAAAAGGCTTTTATTCGCGTGAATTAGGGAATTGTTATTGGGAGTTCTAAAGAAGATTGGGGTGGAATGGAAAGATTCGAGACTCATAAAAACTTGTGTATGAACCAACAAGTAAGTGTTAGAATAGGGAAGAAACTGACAGAGGAGAGTACAATTAGAAGTGAAGTTCGACAATGATGCTGCCTCTTGCCAACATTATTTAATATCTATCTAGAAGAGAAAGTGAAAAAGAACCTACGTAATGAAGACGGCATATTGGTACAATATATGATTAGATGGAAACGGTTTGCAGATGATATGAAGCTTGTTGCTTATCTGAAAAAGTCAATAAGATGTTAGAAAACTTGTGGAGGGGTTGTGAAGAATATGTGATGAAAATTAATGTTAGAAAGACAAAAGCAATTTTGATTGGAACGAAGAGGTCGGTGTCAAATATAGAATAAGAAGGAGAAAAATAGAAGAGGTATATCATAGATTTGGATACATTAATAATGATGTGAAATGAAAGCAAGGATAGGAATGGCGAAAGGAGGCTTTAGGCGTTAAGAAAAGTTTATTTTGTGGGTCATTGAATAAAGAGTTGAGAGAAAGACTAATAAAATGATTCGTGTGGAGTATTGTGGTGTATGGGACAGAAACATGCAATAACGCAAAAATGAAGAAAATGACTCAAGCTTTTGAAATGTGGGCGTGGAGAAGAATGGAGAGAATAAGCTGGGTCGAGCTGAAAACGGGTGAGGAGGGTGTTAGGAATGACGAGGAGAAAATAACAGTTTTAGATATTATTGAGAAGAGGAAGAAAGACTGGTTTGGATATTAGCTAAGAAGTAATTATCATGAGGGACGTGCTAGAGGGTATGATGACAGGAAAGAGAGGGAGAGGGCGAAGAAGGCTACAATTGCTGGAAGATGTTAAAATATAAAAACCGTATGTGAAAACGAGGAGGCTAGCTGAACACCATGGAGCATGGAAGCTTTTCAGTTTCGGCAAGTAATATGCCAATAATGGCAGAATATCTATGATGATGATCTTCAGTGCAAGACAATAACATGTATTAATGCATCTCCCAAAATTTATATAAATTACACTAAAATAAGAGAAAGAGGGGTTTACATTTACAGTATCACGACTGTTGTAACTAATATATCATGTTACATTGAGGATATAACAGGAAGCTTCTGTTTCTTGACATGGAATATTAAGTTTATATTTGCATTTTTCTTGTCTTGGTATATTGCTGAGAAGTGATGGCAGAACGCTCTCTTGACAATGTGTGGTTAGCGTTCATGTCTTTGACTCGAGTTCGATTACCGGAAGTGTTTGTGTTGATTAGATCCCACTTGAAGCCAAGCTTTGTCTAATATTGCATTGTTACTGAAAAGGACGCTAAACCTAATTCCAACCAACGAAGAAGAAGTGGTTGAGGTTGATAACTAGCATTCTACTTCCATAATAGTAAAGAATTTTTGCACTTAGTATAGTGCGACACAAATGACGTTATGTCTGAACACCAATTTCTACGTGGCGCTAGGGTCAGTTAGGCACTCGGAACACTCCCCACTTTCTCTCTGACAAGGCGGTGTTGCCATGTTCTAACCCTCCCCTCCCTCTCCAACCTTCGCTCTTCCTTTTACCCAAACGCAAAAAATTAGAAGGGCGAAAGATTCTGTTCACTCAGGATCATTTGATATTGTGTTTGTAGTGGATACAAAATTTAATTTCAGTTTGTTTTGTAAAACTGTTTGCAAATTACATGTGTCTGTTAGTATTTAGGTTCTGTATGAGTTTTTTTGCACGTTAAGTGTATATACCGGCACGTTTAGGTATATATTTTGCTATTCTTTTATTATAATAATGAATTCAAATTCTCGTGCACTTTGATTCCTTAACACAATAATCACTGAAGATAAAATACTACGAAAGACTTACTAACGATACAATAAACTGGGCTTTCTCACCTCATTTTATATCACGACCCCTTTTATCACATCCTCTTGCCTGTAATCCCCATAATTAATTTCCGGTTTCCAATAAGTTTTTCATTATTGCATGCCAATCGCTTACAGTTGTAAGGTGTATTTTTTTTTTTTTTTTTTTGCTTCTGGTGTTTCAATTTGCAGTTTCTCACCAGTTTCTCCTCCGTTTATTCCAAATGTTTTTTTTTAACTAATGCTTTTATTTGTTGAATATTTTTTGCTGTATTTGGTTACAAAGTATAGAAATAAAAATATGTCTATCAAAATTAGAAGTTTAAAATATATATATATATTTTTAAAATACATATTTTTATGCTACTAGGTCCTAATTACAAGTATCGTTTTCATTTCCCTTCGCGATCCCAAGTTGAGAAACCCCGCAAGGGACAAAGTGGACAATTTATTGCAACTAAAAGTATGAGTTTTTTTAGTTTAACGTCCCACACATATGCCATTTAGGCTAAAAGAAACAGATGATTGATTAAAATAAATATTTGACAAATTA
Source organism: Thermobia domestica (assembly GCF_964235325.1). Taxonomy (NCBI): domain Eukaryota; kingdom Metazoa; phylum Arthropoda; class Insecta; order Zygentoma; family Lepismatidae; genus Thermobia; species Thermobia domestica. The sequence continues at coordinate 67,791,518 of NC_137461.1, forward strand.
TTTTTTTGCTGTCCCACCGGAAATGGAACCAGGGGCTACGTGCACTAGAGCCATACGCGCTAACCACTAGACCAGCGGGAAAGGCTAATTTATGATATAAAGAAAAATGAATTATGTTTGCAAAATAACCTTCAAAAGGCATAGCCCTATTTGTTTAGTTTATGAAGTGGTGATAAAGAATCGATCTGAGGAAAGAATGGAGAAATGGTTACTTTAGGGCAACAGAATATGGATGTCGATTTGCTTCATATAATATAATATCGCACGCCTTGATTTTTATTAATATTAACGTGTTACAAGAAAAATGCAGTCGACCAATGTTTTTGTAAAAAAAAAAAAAAAGGTTCTGTTTTCAAAAAAGTAGTAGTAGTATTTACATACGGAAAACAAATGTTATAATATTACTCCCCCACGAAAACAACAAATATTACGAAAACACTTCTAACTTTTCTAACCTCAATTTACACACTGGTCTGTCTAGATCAAAATTCAAGGGGAGAGTTCCTGAGGAATTTTCTCTGTGGAAGCAAAGTTCTGGACTAAATTTTGAACACTGGAATTAATAATACCTTATCTTGCTCTAGGAAAAATGTTTCAATGATTTTATCATTGGTTTTAGATATAATTAGGTCCTTAACATGTGGGACCAGTGGCGTACACAGAATTTCATTAACGACGTCCAAACTTAAATAGTTTCAACTTTCAAAATACGAGCGTTACAAGAGGTCAACAAAGAGTGTGATATAACAACATTTCTTATTTTAATATAATGATTTGTATATATTTGAACGTTGGTAAATGTTCTTCTCTATATTCGCACAGTCACTTTAAAAATGTATAGTTTTTATACTATAAATCATGCAACACTAAAACAATTTTTGCTATCTAAGCCGTGGGTGAACTAGTTTCCCATTAGATTTGAAAGATGTCTCGTCTTGATAACGATAGAAGGAACATTACTTGTATGTTTCTCGTCTCCTCTCTAATTTGAAAATGCACTCGTCTCGTGTGCAACACAGGCCCCCTACCAGCCTCAGAGGTTTGAGGGGGCATGAATATGTTAGGGAGGCCAAGTCATTAAAAAAATCTCTTACACATAGTTAAATTGTGTTTTTTGTATCAATAATAGCATTTGGTGTTAAGGTCTAGGGGGGCCACGAAAAGTTTGGGGGGAAGGTTCCTTAGCCCCCCTCTAGTTGTGGGCCTGGCGCAACACTACTTACAGTCTTACTTAAAACTGCCATATCGATGCAATTGATATGATAAGGTTACATTTAAAGAGTTATGTAACACGAAAGAACACTAATTTTGCACTAAAGAATGTCGTAAAACTTTGTTATGATGCAATAGGCAAAGTTGACAATTTATTCTGAAATAATGTAATGAAACATGAATGGGACTTAATACAAAAGGCTTGGACAACGCGAGGAATTTTTAAAAATTGTCAAGAAACGTGTCACACTGTTAGGAAACAGTGACAGCAGCAATGATGATGATTATATCAATATTAGCTCTCCATGATGGAAAAGACGATGATGATTAATATGTACTGTACATCAAGTGAGTTTGTCGCCACAGCATTTTATTTTTCATTTCTCAATAATAAAAAAATGTCGAGGGTAGCCGAGCCAAAAGGTTAAAAGGAGCAGCAGAACATCTCTCCGTAGAAAACAGGAAGACCAACAATCAGCACTTTCTATTGCTTTATGCCAATTCCAGTACAGGGTCAAACATTTTAACATTGCTCGGTAACAATTAGACTTGAGGAGTTTCTTGCAATCAATTACATAAACAAACTCCACAAAATTTTGAAACTTACTCAAACCCCTTACTTCCAGAAGCACGGCTCAAACTATCCAATTCATGTTGATGATACTTAACCTTCCACCGATTCAGAGAAAGCAACATCATTTGCTAATCATTTCGTGGATATATTTACCTCATTCTCATCCGATATTTACGCATGTTTCTCATCGTCATATTACCAGTATTGACAATATTTCACGACCATTATTTACACCAGCACAGATCATCACCTTGATCTGACTGAAGCACTTGTAGCTTCAATCACGTGTACTGATATCGTCGACGCTCTCCGTAATCGCCGAAATACTTCTCCTGGGACTGACTCTCACTTATAACCAACTTCAAAAGACATTGACAGCTTTTCATGTTCTTGCTATATTATATACCTATATACTCACTACCGGCTTTTTCCCTACTGAATGGAAGCTTCTCAAAATCGTCGTTTTCTTAAAATGTCATAGAGTTCCTAGCAACATTGGTTCCTATCGGCCAATCAGTCCTACCTTTGTATTCAGCAAAATATTGGAGCGAATTCTGGTAAAGCAGTTCCATTCTTACCTTCTTGTTCATTCTCGTCTTCCTCCAACAAGTGAACTTTAGACAGTCGTTTAGCACTATTTATCAACTGTTAAAATTATCGAGCTATCTTGTTAACCATTTAAAATATGGATGCTTTCTATTCTTATTTCCTTTGATATTCAGCGCGCATTTTATACAGCCTGGGATCAAGGACTTCTTTTCAAACTATCCAACGTTCGACTTGTAGCAAATTTTCTTCACAACCGCTCAGCTTTCATACAAATAAATCAGACACAATCACACTACTTTATTCTACGAGCAGGATTACTCCAAGTTTCTGTTTTATCACCATTACTTTACATATTACATGTTACTGATATACCGACAGCACAATTATCCTTTTATGCCCTTCAGTTTGCTGACGATACGGCATATCTGGCTCTATGTTCTATGTGGACTGAATAAGTGCAGCATTGCAACAAGTAATTGATAAGTTTATCAATTGCTGTCTCGATTGGAAACTTAAATTAAATCTACCTGAAACTCAAATGACTTTATTTGGATTTACCATAACAAATACTGTCTAACTTACTATACAGAACGTTTACATCTCACTTTGATGAACTCATCACTGCTATTACAAAATAGTGTGAAGCATCTCGATGTCACTTTCGACAAATTTCTCGCTTGGAACGCCCACTTCTTCAAGTAATAAGCTAATATTCAACGTTAGATCAAATTATTGATCAGTTTGCAAGAAAAGTTTTTGTTCTTTTTGCTTTAACGCACAGATAGGTCGCCAAGTTATCAGCAGCACAAAGGTTTTATGACAAACTACAGGCCTTGGAACGCTATTTCTTACGAGTTGCTTATTCATTACGACCACGCACTTCAACTCCAGAAGTCTACGTTTGCACAACTATCCCAACACTCTTACCTCATTTGTACAACCTCTACTCTTGTTACATTCAACGCCGCATAGCAGACGCTAATCTGAACTCTTAGACCAGATTACAGCTTTACTACGTTAAGCTTATTCACCAATAGATCATGTTCTTTCTATCCACGAACGTGATCAGGCCATTGCTCTCTACAATCCTCGTCTCCCCATGTATTGTCGCAATCTATCCATCCGTTGCACCGAACTTCATCAACGCACCCCTAACTTTCTACTTACAGGGCTCCAGGTGTCTGAATCTGCTTTGAGTAGCCCCAGGACGGAAGATTAACACGTGATCGCAACTAACATCCTACGTCCTTGTGCTCTGTTACCAACACGTCACTTCATCACTTACGTTATGTACCATGCTCAAATTATTTATTTAAATAGCCTAACCGAAAATAAATCCTTATACCGATCTCCAAATCGAACTACAAGTAAATGGATGCTCATGGTCCAGAAAAGTCGTTATCTTCTGCAGCCCGTCCATCTTCGGGTGGAAATGAAAGTAACTTTCAAAAAACCTTTCCATGTAAGTCTGTGTTGGGATTGGTCATCCCTACCAACTTTATCCTGTTTCTGTGAGCCACAGAAACTCCCAACTCTCTTCGATTGCTATAAGGTAGAGAGATCAGTACACCTTCTCCCGCTGCTCTGGGCCAAAGAAGTTCACTCTCTCCGGCTGCTATAGGCTAGAGACATCCTTTTTTCCTTTCAATGCTTTTGTGGGCCAGAGAAAAACTTCACCCTTTCCGGCTGCTGCTGGATAGAAGGATCCTTATATCATCTCCCGCTGCTATGGGCCAGATAATATCTTTACCCTTTCTAGCTGCTATAGGCTACAGAGATCCTTATATGTTCTGCCACTGTTGTAGGCCAGAGAACAATTCCATTCTCTCCGGCTGCTGTACGCCAGAGAGATCTTTATACCTTCTCCCGCTGCTATGAGACAGAAACAACTTCACCCTTTCTAGGTGCGGTAGGCTAAAGAAATCTTTATACCTTCTCCCGTTATTGTGAGCCAGAGAACCACTTCACTCTCTCCTGCTGCTGTAGGCTAGAGATATGCTTATAACTTCTCACTGTTTTTGTGAATCAGAGAACAACTTCAGCCTCTACGGCTGCTGCAGGCTGTATATCTTCCTCTGCTGCTATGGGTCAGAGAACATCTTTGCCCTTTCAACCTGCTGTATGCTAGGGAAATCCTTACATCTTCTGCCGCTGCTGTCAGCCAGAGATCATCACCTTCTCCAGCTGCTATAGGCTAGAGAGATCCTTACACCTTCTCCCACTGCTGTGAACCAGAGAACAACTTCAACCTCTCTGGCTGTTGTAGGCTAAAGAGTACCTTATCCCTTCTAGGGTGCTATTTGGCTTAGAGTCCTTTTTTCGGATACTATGGGTCAGGAAATCCTTCTTTGCACAACCTCTCTCTGGCTGCAGTGAGCTAATACTCTGGGCAACAAAGTAAAGAATATCTAATCTTGTGGGCATTTTCGAGGAAAAGTTGGCATACACCATTTTCGATAAGTTCAATGTCTACGTAGTACAGATCCGCCGTATGCCACCGAATTTGTCTCCATTGTATATTCACCAGAAAAATGTAGTCACTACGCAATCTTTTGTGTATCGAGGTTGAAAGATAAATTGTAGAGTTATAAGAAAGTCGCAAGATGGCAGAAGACCGAGAGCATAAGTTCACTGCAACTTACGTTAATCACAAGAGCTTATTGTTAACAATAAAGACGGAATATGATATAAAATTAGAAATCTTTATAAAATAAACTTTGAAATCTACATTCTATTAATGTTTTAATATCGAGGTAAGATAAATATCAAGTCTTGCCGAGTAGTGTATCGAATTTTCATGTCTATAAATTAGGTTCACCTTTCGTTGTTACAAACAACAAAAAATGTCTTTTTAAGTTGCTTATAACACATATTTGAGATGATTTAATTTATAGAAGGTATGTCAACGTTATCATTAGTCTAGTTCATTCATTCATAAATGCTGGTGTCATTACAGCAGTTTCGGAGTTTGATATGTGTCTGAATTGACGACATTATTCAGATTCCAACGTGGAAGCTGTTTGCAGCTTCAAAAGGAATAAGAAGCTCGATCTTGAAGACTGTCTTATCTGTCAAGAAAGAAAAAGTGAGAGATTAATATGTGGCACCGAAAGAGGTCTAGAGACGTTAGTCAAGCTTTCGAGAGAAGAAAAAACTGCATTCCACGGACAACAGATCTGCAGTCAATCGAATACTAGCAGTGGTATCGTATCATCAGGACTCAATGTACTGTGGTGGCATAAGTCACGTTTTACATCCTTCACAAGCAAGACTACAAAACAGAGCTAACAGTTCAGGATCCGAAAGTTGCATATCACCCCAAAAGCTGAGACGCTCAACACCATCAGTCAATTGAGAGCTTTTAGAAAAGTAACCAACAAAGTTTTGACACTTTTTGTGGAGTCTGTTTTCAGTTGACCCTCACACCGTAAGTTGAATTTGAATGGAGATTAGATGAAGGTCAGATGTTGGTGTGGGTATATGCAACATACTACCTGGTTGTGGCAGTTCAGTTACACCGTGAACTTACATAAGGACAGAGAGATCATTGTACCTCCATAGAGCGTCATAAGGGTGTATATTCTGTATGAGTTCAAACAAACGTCAAACGTCGATGCAGCGGGGTGGAAAATATGCCAGGCCTTTGATGAGGGTGTTGTGACTACGCGGACAGTGCACTAATGTTCTAATAAGTTTAAAGACTGTGACGAAACACTCGAAGACACACTACGTACCGGAAGACCAACATATATACAAAATGAAGATCTTCAGGCAGCAATTGAGGCAAATAGTAGCAAGATATGTGAGGAACAGGTTCGTTGGAACTACAATTCAATGTGAGTGAAGAAATCATTCGGCAGCACCTCCAGCAACTTGGGAAGCACTTCAAGTTGGTCAATAGGTCCCACATGATTTGACTCCGGGCCAGAAGGCACCGCGAGCAGTCTTTCTTTGCTGTCTCGTCTGAGGAAGGAGCCATTTATAGACGAGGTGTTGACATGAGATTAGAAATGGGTCCTGTACGAAGCTCCACGGCGCGGCGCCGACATCATTGGTTAGCATCTCATGTGCCGGTTCCAAAACAGCTAAAACCAGCATTGCACCAGAAGAAGGTCCTCTTGTGTGTTTGGTAGACTGTTCGCTGCATCGTGTATCGGGAACTGATACTAATTGTTCAGAGCATCAATGCAACTGTGTAGAGCATCAATACAATTTATCTTCCAGGTACGTCTTAGATGGCATATCAATGTTCGAAGGTGGTGGGTGAAAAAGTGACAGAACTTTCTTGGTTATCTTAATGTCTTCTGCCAGAACTCTAATATTAAAGGAGCGTTATTCTCTGTGACCACACTCAATATGAGTAGTCATATACTGAATTTGTCTCAATCTGACATAGACGTCCATAGACGACTAGCTGGAGTTATAGTTTTTATCGCAGAAGAAGGGAAATATCATCGAAACTGCTTCAAAAAGTTTCAGCAAAATGCATATAGAAGTAAACAAAATTCAGCTGAAAGAGGTATTGCTATGGAATCTTTGATCAGTGAGATCAGGGAATCAAGATGCAAGGGGCATGTTATTAGACTAAATGAAGTGAGGAACAGATAATGTGACTTAGAATAAAAGCAGATTCTGAGGTACCATAATCGTACAAGAGCAGAAGAGCCAGATTCAAGGAAGAGCTTCAAATCTATTTGTACGATTGTTATGATTTAGTTGCAGTGCCAAACCAAGATGTATTGCTTGTTTCTAGGAAATTTGAACATGTGCTCATTTCAGATGTCATTTCAGAAGAGGAGGAAGAGTCTTACGCAATACCTGCATATCAGTGCCATGGTGACATTTGTTTGGAATTAATCCCCCTTGCATTAAAAGTAAGAAGTGATATTCTGGCACACCCCAAGTACAATGGATTGATTGAAAATGAAATGATAGACTATGTCCCGGAGGGTATATTCATGTTCATTCGCTTTATGTTTGGTGGTTTCAAATTGTTGGAAGAAGACCCAGAGGGTGATGAAGATATAACTTTGGACAGAAAGGAAGCTGATACTCACAAGGAAGGGTCACGCAGTGGCTCCGCTGAGATCCGAACGAGACAATTGTGTTTGCGTTTGATATGTTATAACTAGACGAATCCCAAAGTTATACATGCCACCGGGCGGAATGTCGTGAGTTACAACATATTTTGTAATATAAAAGCTACAAAGTTGGCAGAATATTTGAACCGAGTCATTTGTTCGGAAACGGTTAGGTAAATGGAAAACTCGGACAATACATATCCTATCATTTTCAAGGACACACTTTTCGGATAAAGGGTCCTCGCAGGGTCCCAAACGGGGTCCAACTCAAAAATTTTTAAATGGCAAGGGGGGTTAAGTAGCACATCGTTTGAAAGCTGTTGTAAAATGAAAGAAAATGCAGCAAGTCTCGACTGTCTACGATAACCCTGTGCAAATTGGCGGAGGGTCAAAATGTAAACAAAAACTTAATTGAAAAGTTCATGGTCACCAATATAAATCGGAAACGGTGGGACAAATATGAAAATAGGAAAGGGAGTGTCGCATTAGTTTCAGGGTGTAGAATAGGGCTTGTTCAATACTACATAGATACTACATAGATGAACTCTCTCCAACAAAATTGTTGGGTATCCCAGGGGTAAAAGTGCGGGGGAACGCGAGGGGACACCATCCCCTCACCTCGAGAAAATATGTACGGCATCCCTCAGTTCCTAAAAAATTACTAAGGGCAAAGATGGGCAGGGGGAACGGAGTGACGTCATGCCGCTACCTACCGTCCTCCCACCTATTCAGATCCACTTTTTCCCCACGGGTACTCACCTGTTCTATCCTACAATTCCATGACTTTTTAACTTCTTGAGAATTCAGTAAAAATATTGATAAAGGTTTCAACTCTATAACTTCCTGAAAGTTCAATAAAAACAAAAGTTTTATAGGAATCGGTACAATAACTCCTTAAGTTACACTGAAACTGGAAAAAATAACATGTAAACATATTAAACTGCTACTTGGTAATAAGATTCAAAATTATACCAAAACAAATGGAATGTGAACTTTATTGACAAAGCACATACGTCACAAATGAACACAAGTGATAAATGAGTGTGCATAGGGCTAAATGATTTACGTACTGCAAACATTAGTTGGTACTATCGAATAATTACTATATTTGAAAAATACTCATATTCTACACTAATAAGAAACAATATGAACACCTATCCCGCAAAGCGGAAAAATATCATATGTAACGGATATCTTTGGATTAATATGGGTACAGTTTTCTTGGACCAGGCTTGTCAGGGTTCATACTGCACCCATCTTTTATTGACACTTTTGCCCCAAATTATGCACAAAGTGATACTTGTGTTCAGCTGGGCATATTTTCTCATTTTTCATTGTCTCAAGAAAGCTGTTGCTAGGGAGTTAATTTCGTGGGTGTTTTCTGTGCTTGTTCAAGCACTTTTCTTCCAAATCTTTCTTGGAATTGGTCACAGGTAACTAACTCACTTGGGTTACAACTTCTGTCTGGGTTACCGAGACATTTGGATCACAATTTTTCTTTGAGTTATCGGGTTATTTGGATCATGACTTTTATCTGGATCATCCAGCTCATTGGGTCACAACTTCTATCTGGGTTATTTGGATCACGACTTCTATCTGGGTCACCGGGGCACTTGTGTCACTACATTTTTCGGGGTCACCGGGTCATTTGTGTCACTACATTTTTCTGAGTCAACGGGTCATGTGGGTCACGACTTTTCTCTGAGTCATCCGGGTCATTTGGATCACGACTTCTATCAGAGTCGCCGGGTCACTTGTGTCACGACTTTAGTCTGGGTTATCCAGGTCATTGAATTATGACTTTTGTCTGAGTCTCAGGGACACATGGGTCACGACTTTTGTCTGGGTCATCTGGGTCAGTTTGGTCACGACTTCTGTTTGGATCACAGGGTCATTTGGATCACGACTTTTATCTGGGTCATCTAGGTCACTTTGGTCACGACTTCTGTTTGGATCACAGGGTCATTTTGATCACGACTTTTATCTGGGTTATCCGGGTCATTTGGGTCAGGACTTTTGTCTGGGTCGCCTAGAGATTTGAGTCACGACTTTTGTCTGACAAAGAGATTTACGGAAGTGTCACTCATTGATTTGAATGCATACTTGTAGAACATTGAAAAATAATCGACACGGAATTTTTTATTTCGGCAATAGTGTGAGTTTAAGGGTAGAAACCACCCTTTGAACGATAGGAATGGTCTACAAGCATAGACAAAACAATCATTTAACGTAGAAGAAAACATACTGCCAGGGGTTTTAGAACAGCTGATGCAGAATCTGAATTCAAAAATACAAGATTCAAAATGGCGGATCAAATATGGTGAATACAATTACAAAACGTCTTCTGGTTTGAAATGCTCTGAAGTTAGGCAAGAACAATCATAGTTGGCAGGGGTGACTGCGAGAGGGTTGCTGACCGATTTTAAACCTCTTTCTCTACGTATTTTAACGGGATGCTTGATTAAAGTGCATCTCTGTGCCTCTTACTATTAGGGATGCTTACTTAAAGTCAATCCTCTCGACTGTCAGTATGCGGAGTGCTTATTGAAAGTGACTTCCCATGAATCTCACTATGGCCCAAAACAACCTCTTTAAATCCTAGTGAAAACATCAAATTAGGGAAAATTAACATCAAATCTCGTGAGATCATAGTTTCAAGAGCTTTCTCTTACAACGTCTAATGCAAAGTCCATTTTGTTATTCGACTCGTGGAGTAACCACAATTCATCAACTTTTGAACCTAAGGTAATTACAGGTATATATGCCAGTGCAGCAAAATACGCCGTGCTGGGACGTCCGCTAAAAATGCGCTTCCAATATGTGCCACAGTCTTGGACAAGTTCGATTTGACGAATACTCCGGGAGACAGCGCTGAGATCGCCACGCCGTGCAGTGTTGTTTATTTCGGGAAGCTTCTCTGGAAAGACGTTATTATTTCAATAGAGGTAAGAGTCCGTTATTAGTACCGTGCTAACTCATAACATTGCCGATTGTTTACAGCAATGTATGCCTTATTCCGTATCTATCTACGAATGCTTTGTTTTGTAAGTGTAATTACAGTATTTGTGATTCCATGGCTACTAAATTAATACCAAGCATGGCTCAGGGAAATACACCAGGGATTGGGCAGACTGACTGCAGAAGACAAAGATGTTTTCATGTGTCGCACACGTTCCATGTAATATCGGTGTAGTTCTTTCTTTTAAGTCACAGTACAGTGGCACTGTTTCTTTATCTTCTTATGGACTAAAACTTTTCAGTTTGAAACTTCATTTCAACTTTGGAGATTATCGTTTCTACATGTCATCTTTTTATCTTTATCTTGGACTTTGGTTATTCTTTTCTTTCTTTTTCTTTTTCTTTTTCTTTTTTTTGCTTCCGTCATGTTGTGTTGCAATATTTGAGTTCGTATAATACAGACAATGTAAGCACTTGCAAGATTTATTACATGTTTCTAGTAGTATCTTAGACTTGGCGTAATTACCTGCACGTATTGGTAAAAGCGCCACTTTGTAACACTTTTTCTTTTACCTTGGGTGCAAAACAAAAGTGAGTGGCATCATTGTCACATTTTTATCTACACGTGGAAAAGGCTACTCTGCAACGCACATCTCTTGTTCTTTGTGTTTCATGAAAATTAAGGCCATTAAAAATCAAACACCCGTAACATGGCGTATTTACCTGTACCTACCTTATTTTAAGAGCAAAAGAGTACCTTAAAATAGAAATCCTTTCTACAGGAACAACTGGTAGGATTGAGCCTCTTGACGGAAAAATTTCTTGAGACATTTTTCTGACATTGTTCTCTACAACTATAACATAAATTTACATCTTCGTAAGAATGCAATAAAGATCCAATCACTGGTTCATAATCAGTTTTCTTCTTCCAGATTTGCAAATCTTATTAGGTATGCGTGGTACAGAAGCGGCTATTTGGAAGGAAAACCACATGCGTTTGAAAATCCTGTAACATCTTCTAAAGATTCTGCAGCATTTCACGATTTGTTTACATTTATTTCGGTAATAAGGTAACCGTGGTGAAACGATGTTAATATATCTTACACTTTTTAAAAGAATATCATTGCTGTAAAACGTTTTCTCGATAAATTCATAATTATAACAATTGAGAATATATCAGCGGGGTAGCGTAAGGGAACGCCTGTATGCCCGGCATCCCCTGTTAATAAGAAAAAGTACGTATTTCATTATATTTATAAATTGTTTGCTTATAATTACCACAATTATTTCCACTGCAATCTTCTGGATGCGCTCTCTCACTTTACTTTGGCAAGCGGAACCTACGCATACGCATCACTCAGATGCACATTTTCTGTCTTTCCTCTTGTATATGCTATGTTCCTTGGGTATCCAGGCCTACTGCAAGCAACGAGATTTTCGTCTGCTTTCGGTCGAATGCGCATGCCCAACTACTTCTTTTCCTTGCAACCCAACATTTGTTTTAGATATAAGCCGGCGTATGCTCAAGTACTGCCAACTCTATATATTTTGAACTAAGCTATGGTTTCTGTATAGAACGTACGAGCGCTGTCAAGGAAATAGAACAAAACATAAATAGTTAGTTCAGCGCCATTATGAAGCATGTCGCTTATGTAAGTGATAGTATAAAAATAGTTATGCTTTAATCGTAATTAAATGCATCGTAATTGTAATCGTAATTAAAGGCAAACTAATAATCTCATCATAAATACATATCATGTCCCAGGATATAGCCAGATACTCTTTGAGAGGACTCACATACACAAGCATAACTATAATGTATTCTGTAGAATTACGGTCACCGATCTGGTAGGCCATCCTCCGCCCTTCACAAAGTTTACTTGGGGTCTTCCGTATCTGGATATCTGACAATGAAGTAGACACACAGTAGGCCTCCAGAGTTGATTTAAGAGCTTTCTATTTGCATTTTCAAATGATATATACACTGAGGCCCATATTCACGAACGGGCACCTGAGGTCCGGACCCAAGATGACAAATTTCTAGGGGTGATATTAAAAAAAAAAAAAAACGATATTGAAGTATGGTATGCGGAGAAAGAAGCTGCCCACGAGACAGAAATAAAGGGAATTATACTGAAAACAATATTCATACAAAAGTGGGGCCGGTTTTTGTCGTCACAATGCTAGTAGCAGAAAAGGAGCTGAGACAATTGCTTATTGGCGTCTAACGTAATCTACGCATTTGCTTCTGTATGCCCCACCAGGCGTGCAATTAGGGGAGCCTGGCCCCCTAAATGTTTTGGCCTCCTAATTATTAAGACCAGTTATTGATCAAAGAAATCTAGAATTGTGACGATTGGACCCTCTAGCATATTTGTACCTCTCTCCTAAACTTTAATGGCTGGTTGCGGGCCTTAATGAGCAGACTCAGCCTGTTAATCTTCTATTTGTGTTGTGTAATCGTATTGGATGGTTGCAAATTATGCCGTGCTAAATATAAAGCTTCTGCAAGTTGTTTCATGAACATGGCTTTACAATACTTTTTTGTGATAAATTATTGGCTTACCTCTCCCTGGCTATGACCTTGCGTTCTGTACTAGATTTATGCTTTTGATTAGCAACATTGATCGTTGGTGGTCAAGAAAAAGTGGCGATATAAAGTTTCTTTTGCGTTGTGATTTGAAATGAATATTTATTTTATTGTTTTACTGTAGTATGAAGAAAATTGCATTTATAACTAAGAGACAAAGCTGTGGAAAGTGTTCGGTTGCTACAAGGTATAGTACCTTACTAACTTTTAGCAAATGATGACTACGATAGCAGTACCAGACACAAATTTAATTGATTTTTTGTTAACAACTACCATATCTCGGTTGACTTACGAGCAGAGTTGCTCTCTGAAAGGGAAACGACATACCCTTTAGGTATGATGATAGGTTTTTTTTGGCTTTCTGGGTGTTCTATAGGGAATAAAATGTTTGGGGCAAAGGAGTCGGAGTGATGTTCAAACGGTATTTCTGATTTGGGTAATTTCATGAAGAAAGCTATAAAACATGAGTCATCGAAACAACATTTGCTGCATAGTGAATCTTTCCACTTGTTAAGGTGAATACACATTGAACGTGTATTGCATTGTATTGTATTATATCAGACAAGTGATTAACTTTGGCATCCCCATTTCGGAATACCACGCTACGCTACTGGAATATATGAAGTTCTGACGTAGTGAGAGGTGAGGGGACTCACTTTAAATAAACACACTGACTAGTGAGAGGCGAAGGAACTCATTTTCAATAAGTACCCCGAATAGTGAGAGACGAGGGGCTCACTATAAATAAGCACCCCTAATAGTGAAAGATGTACAGACACACTTTAATCAAGCATCCCGTTAAAGTACGTACAGAAAGGGGTTTCAAATCGGCCTGTAACCTTCTCGCAGTAATCTCTGTCAGTTACGATTGTTCTTGCCTAACTGCAGAGCATTTCAAACCAGAAGACGTTTGTAATTGCAATCAACATATTGGATCCGACATTTTGAATTTTGTAACTTTGACGTCAGATTCTATATCAGCTGTTCTAAAAACCCCTGGCAGCATGTTTTCTGCATTAAATGATTGTTTTCTGTCTATGCTTGGAGACCACTTTTACTGTTCAAAGGGTGGTTTCTACCCTTAAACCCACACATTCTCTTCAACGTGCATTTGTTTCACAGTTCAGAGTTTATTTAAGTAATGAAAAGTAATGACACAATAATATCAGATCGTCTATAAAGTTTAGAGCCTTTTGCGTATAAGATGGAATTAGTATCCCAAATATCAGGGTATTGACTTGTAGCATGTCAGTCCTAACGTTATTTTGGCAACTAATAATAGTTGAAGCTATAGTAGACGTACAAAAAGTATGATTGCTATTGCACCGTGAAGGTAAGTGAATTTTCCACAAAACTGTGCTGCATTTTATAATTTTATTTCGACAAAGGAACAAATGCGGCGCATGACCGTGAAGAAATTTGTGCTGGTTATGGGCAAGATATATTATCATCTAGTAATATCACCACACCTTTGCCGAAATAAAAAAAGGTACGTATCGTTTATTTTTCGATGTTCTACAAGTATGCGAAGTTTCATTCAAATCGATGAGTGACACTTCCGTAAGTCTCCTTGTGAGTCACAGACTCAATTGAGTCACGACTTTTGTCTGGGTTACTACGTCACTTGGGTCACGACTTTTTTCTTGGTCATCTGGGCCTTGGTCTCGCTTCTCAGATCCGGTCTAACCAGAATATCAGTTGCTTTTGTTAATATATCTTGCCCATTACCAGCACAAATTTCTTCACGGTCATGTGCAGCATTTGCTCCTTTGTCGAAATAAAATTATAAAATGCAGCACAGTTTTGTGGAAAATTCACTTACCTTCACGGTGCAATAGCAATCATACTTTTTGTACATCTACTGTAGCTTCAACTATTATTAGTTGCCAAAATAACGTTAGGACTGACATGCTACAAGTCAATACCCTGATATTTGGGATACTAATTCCATGTTATACGCAAAAGGCTCTAAACTTTATAGACGATCGGATATTATTATGTCTTTACTTTTCATTACTTAAATAAACTCTGAACTGTGAAACAAATGCACGTTGAAGAGAATGTGTCAACTATTATTGATATTTCTATAGTAAGTGAGAACAAGAATACCAAACATTTAGAAAGTAAAGCTGGATAGCGTGTACAAAATGTTATTTAACAATATAATAACTGCATTAGAGTTTTTTTCTATATCCTACAAGATTTGGGAAAGCATTTTATGACATTATGATTGTCCGATACTAAAGTTTTTGATTTTGTCTAAGATTCTGAAAGAAACAATAAGTTCATTTATATAAATGTCGATTTGAAAGTACCCTATGTAAATTTTTCTTCTATCATTTGACTTTGTTTCCATCAATCACGAAGACAGAATATAATCCTGCATGAGCTATAAAGCACATCCTATCTTGACCGAACTTGGGATGAGGATTGACTTTGACTTGTTCATTAAGTTTGTGAAACATTTTCTATCTGAATTATTGGTGTATGAATGAACTTTTGTACATTGAGGTTTGGACTTAGTCATTTTAAAAATATACCTATACTCGTGTCGCTGTATGAATCGTCCTGTTATCACGTAACAGTATAATCAACTTTTAAGAAAAATACCTATAATCGTATCGCTGCATTAATCGTCCTCTAATCACGAAGCAGTAGAATCTAAAGCAGAACACAGCGCGCTTTTCGTTGCTGCTGATGACCTCATGTGCTTGAAAGCACTAATTATCGCTACGTCAAGCCAATATGTAAATGGCATACAGCTGTAACTGATTCGTGAAGTTTAGGTGTAGAGGTAAATTTCAACGTAGCATTTAACGCCATGTGGTTTCAGGTCAGTGAGGATAAACAAGTGAGTTGGGCCAGGTCGGGAGTAATAGCAGTAGAAGTATAATTACTGTTTATCTATAGCAATAACCTTATGTATGATGAAGATTTACTAAATTTAATGAAGAACAAATTTTGTTTCCCAATATGGGAAAATTATAATATTTTTTTCAAATATGTCCTTTCATGAATAATATATTTTTAATTTCTTTTATAAGTTCATTCTTGTTCCTTACAAATGGACAAAAGCATTTAAATTTCTTCACTTCCTCTATTTTACTATCATAGATTTTATAATTCTTCTGACGGTGGTTCAAATTGAACGTTAGTGTGTCATAAAATTTGCTACTTAAAGTTGATGGGCACAAAGTTGGTAGCAGATGTGACTGACATTTAGTAGGTCACTTCTAGATAGCAGTGTAATAAAATAGCTGTATCCCGCCTTTTCTGAATTTGGGAGTTAGTTTTATCCCGAGTACTGTTCACTTTGAGAGTTTCAAAGTTAGTGTGTCTCGAAAATTTGCTATTTTAAATAAGTTGGCGGGCACAAAGCATACCCACGTTGGTAGCAGATGTAACTGACGGCAGTATAATGAATAGTTGTTAGTCTTCTCCTGTCTACTGTTCACTTCAATCTCTAGATTTCTGTGACAGTTTCTAATTTGTTTCTCTCGCAAGATATATTTAATCTAAACAGGTAGGCAGAAAATGATCCCCCTTGGTAGTCCGCGTTACCAAAAATACCTAGGTAGTGCAAGGGTTAATATTCATTTAACTTTCTGGAATAGGATAAGTAACGCATTGATTTTCTTTCTTTTTGTAAAATATTAATAATATTTGTTATTTCCAAAATTTCCATATAGAATTCTATCTTGTGTTACTACTTCAACTTCCTTTTTCTTAATTAATGTAAATTATTCCTTTAACTAAAAAGTAGTTTAAGATTTTTAAGGCTAGAAAAACACTATAAATGTACTTTATACATAAAATCATAAAACATTTTATCAACAATTAAGAGTATTAGTTTGTTACTTTACTTCCTTGCGTACTGAAAATTGCCAATATATAATATTTTTTAACTAGTCATATCATTTTAAATACAATATGTTTTGTCCTTACAATATCAGTGAATATAACCATCGCAAACATCTCTCTACACTCTCTTTGTGTGACATATTAAGGGTGACTTACTGATAAGGTGGCAATGTTATAAGGATATTATTGGTAAGGACAAGGGTAAACTGGCATTACTTAACATATTGACAAAATATATGTGCCTGTGAGTTCACGCGAAATACGGAACGCACGAGTAGAAATGATGAATACTAACTTCGCAACCTGTCATCAGTTTTTATTTACTTTGCGATATCTTTCCGCACCAAACCCTGTTAAGCTTTTTCTTGTATCTTATGACGTAATTTTTTATTCCTTTTTTTTTTAAAAAAAAATCTCCCGCTTTAGCCCCCAAGTTTTTTGTCTTACGAAGTGTTTTCGTAATTGGCACATGGAAAGAAACAAAATGGCGAAATAAATTTTCTTATACCTTATGACGTAAATTTTGGCCCTTTTTCGAATTTTAGATCTTGTCTTATGGGGGTAAAGCCCCCAAAAATCTTGTCTTACGAACCAGTCTTTAGTTTTGGGTATCCTTCCGCACCAAACCCTGTTAAGTTTTTTCTTGTATCTTATGAAGTAATTTTTTAGTCCTTTTTTTTTAAAAAAAATCTCCCGATTTAGCCCCCAAGTATTTTGTCTTACGAAGTGTTTTCGTAATTGGCACATGGAAAGAGACAAAATGGCGAAAGAAATTTTCTTATACCTTATGACGTAAATTTTGGCCCTTTGCGAATTTTGAATCTTGTCTTATGGGGCTAAAGCCCCGAAAACCTTGTCTTATGGACCAATTTTTAGTTTTGGGCGTCCTTCCGCACCAAACCCCGTTAACTTTTTCTTCTACTTTATGATGTAAATTTTGGCCGTTTTTCAAAAATTCAGGGACTCACAGTATCCAAAAGACCCCGGTTTGACGCGCGACAGTTTTTTTAAAACATTTCCGGCCGGCCTGTATCAGATGTAGGGGTGAAACAATTTGTACCTTATGATGTGATTTTTCATGTGCTACCTACCTGTCCATACATTTCTCTTGGTTTGGTTTGAATTGTAGGTTATGCCTTTTGTCTAGATTAGATTCTATGCTACTTTTGTCTAGATTAGATTCAGTTAGATTATTTTAGTTTAGGCATCCATTAATTATGTTCCTCTGTGGTAAATATAGCTTAAGTTAGTTACTTTTGCTTAAGCTGACTTAAGTTAATGAAGTTAAGACTAGCTTTTATATATTTTTATTTTTAGTACAGGAGAAATTTTATCAATTTCTCACATATACATCACATGATTGTGCCCCGTAGACTGAAGGACAAAGATGATTAATGAAAATGGATAACTATGAAATAATTGATGGAATGAAAATGTGGGAGGTAACGGGACAATCTAGAAAAAGTTCATTAACACGTTGTTGTCCACCACAAACTTGTATGCGCGTGTATCGATCCAGGGACCTTTCGCACTAGCTGCGAACTCTCTACTACTGAGCCACCATGCCTCCTCAGTAGAGAAGAAAGTGGTCCCGCATAGCGTACTTATCAATGCTCTTCCTTTGGTGTGAGCGATCTCAAGTTCGATTCCCGGTGGGGACAATCGATAGGAAATGCGCAAAAGCTTTCTGAGGACAACAATTCTGATTGAACTTTTCCCTGGGTTTTTTCTCATTCATATTAGGCAAATATCGCGATGGTACCTAACACAATGTTTAAATTCCAGTTCCATCCCTTTCTTCCTCCTGAGTTCTCTGGTCGTGTGGTTGCCGAGTAAAGTTATTCCTCATACGTAATGCGCTTAGATAAACCATAGATGCAAGTAATATTCAAAGTATATTTTTTAACCCAACTTATCCGAGAAGAGGTTGAGCGGCTGCTGGTCTATTCGTTTTCATTGAGTCAAAGGTTTACCCTAGGTGGTCCTAAATTTTGCATTGAGTCCGTGGAAATGTCCTCATGTCATTTCATTAGCGTTACTTCTTTTAGCTAGGCCTTTTAGAAAAAAGATAATCCAAACATGCTTCAGTAATCATAGAACATTTTCAGGTCCGTTAGCCTCAGCCGCACCTCAAAGTGGGGTCTGCGAGGGAATAAATTACATGATTACCTGATAGTGGTGGATCTAGACCGCAACCTGCCCCCGCCAGTTGACATAGATAATTGAAGCTGTAATTTATATATTTTCGAAAGCTTATAGTAAACTCATGATATACTTATCATAGTTTGGGTTCTTGCTACTCCCCCAATTTTTGCCATCTACATCCGCCACTGCTGCCTCATACATAGACTAGGTAATAAAGAAGGAAATTTATGCAGCAACAATGAAGAATCCTACAAAGAGAAGGAGAATTATAGCACTTTACCTTATCGTAGGAGCAGCTCTGATTTTCCACCAAACTGAAGTAAATTTCATTTTGTCATTACACATACAAAAATCTGACTGCGGTACAACCATATGCGTTCCTAGACAGTGACAGAAAGTGGTTTACATATTACGTAAGGAATCTTTCCTTGTGACAACGTAATACCATTTATTTTCATAAAACCAAGGAAGAAAAGAGACATTTTTCGGTGTGAAATTGTAGTAACAAACTCTCTGTCTCTCCCTCTCCATTATATTTCTGTCTTTCTTTTTACATTCCTGCTCCCTTCATCTCTCGTACTTTTCTGAGAACTAAACTTTTGTATTTTGGAGAAGCAACAGACAAAGTCGGGGAGGAAAAGTAGACCGCGAGAGGGCGCTCGTGTGGCCGACAGATAGTCGCAGATAATTACGCGGGACACGTTAATTAAAATCCAAGTTAGAAACGTCGCTCACGATGCCAGATTACGACGACTTAAGCCCTTAGTGTCTTTTCTCTTCCTTTACTTCTGGGCGCCTCATCCCTCTCGTCTCTTTTCACAGCGCTCTCAGCACGTCTGTTCCTGTATTTAAAGCTTTCTGTTTCTAGAATGTTCCTCTTTTGTTTGTTTTACAATCACCCCATCTATAGAGCACTTCACGAACTTAAGACTAGTTTAAATCAGAGTTGTATCTGTCACAAGAAATTTTCGTTTTCCCTGTTTGCTAATTCGCATTCCATTACACGGGCGAGAAGTTGCTTATTTATGTAAATAGTAGTTTCTTCTTTATAAAGAGATTATAACAATTAAAGTATAATGTTTAAAAGTTAACACAATTTTTATTTAACCAACAGGCTTGGACACTGTTAAAAGTAAGGTAAAAGCTCGTACCAGTACTTCCTACGAGTTGACACTCCGTAAATTCGATACGTATTTCTACAAACCAAAATAAGATTTTGCTGCCAAACACAACATTATTTATCTTTGAACACCAAGAATTTTTATTTCCTAAGCCGCTCAAATCACAGTCTTTTTGGAATTGGATTTCAGTTGAATGTTTCTTTCAGCACCGAGGCCATATGGGAAGTATACGTACAGCTTTACCTGTGATCCGAACCAGAAAAGCGCCCTCCGGGTTTCGAATCCGAGTCTCCGGCGTCAAAGGCGGGTATGCTATCCATATAACGACCAGAAAGCTCAAATCGTAGCTTTTTCAGGAAAGTTTAAAGTCTCTGTATATAACCGTGTTTATTTGTAGGCATACTTGAACAAAGCAAAAAAATGTAGTGGGTTTTCATAGCTACTAACCAAGCTCTTCTTATATCAGTAGCAGTGTTTCTTCCAGGTATACTCACGGAACAAGGAAGGATTTAGTCCCCGAAGTTCATCTCGTAGCAAAGATAAATTTCGGTTATATACCATTATTGTGCAGGGTGTGTGCTTTAGAATATTGTGTCCAGTGCAGAACATCACATATTTTGATTTTGGTTCCCGAACAACATTTTCCGGAAGAAAAACTTGATCCGAAGGGCATTAGTAGGGATCACGCGAGGACTGTCAATGAGTGAAATCTTGCCTCCGTTACAGAGGGTTAATCATTTGGTTGGACTTAAAGTCCATTAAAGCTATAAGGCTAAACGTATCCAAATATTTCTACATTAGTCTCAAACAATACTTTTAGACGTTGATGCACATCAAGCGAATAATAACAGATTTTGAATTAGAGCTCCAGAAACAACACATACAAGGCTATTTTTCGGTACCCTTTAACCCTTCTCATGGAATCGCGATAATGGGCGGTGACAATCACTTACCCATCACACCAGAAATAATTGTCTTTTTATGTGCAAACAATATTGCTAAAACCTAAAATAGGTTTGCAATCTACCTTAAACGTGACCGGTTTTGTGACGTAAAAGGCAGTTAGAAACTTCCGTAGGCATGTCAAACGGAGACCTTTTGTCTGGGTTGCGAACCCCAAACCATTCTCATACATGAAACTACTGAATGGCCTTGACATCCACCCAGTTTCTCCGAGAAGGAATTTAAATTAATGCAAGTCTTGGGGGAGTAGAAAACGTAGCTCAGAATTGATTACAAACATGGGAGTAGAAATTCAAAGATAAAATTCGATAACAGAAATAATTTAGAATAAGAATTTAATGATCTGATGTTGAATAATTGAATAATCACAGAGCATGGTATGGACTGGTATGACTTAGACTAGAGAAGACAATGCATAATCACTTACTTTTGGTAGCGGTGATAATCAGAATCTCTGATGGACAGAATGATGGAGTAGAAAAAACTAATGATGAATAATCTGACACGTAGAGCTACGACGTCAAAATAGAACTTCCCAAACCCGGAAGAGAATCCGGTAGTATTTATATGATTTTTCCGTCATATCAACATTCTTACATATTCTTTCTAGGTCTTCCTAGTTCTAGAAGTCATAGCCGGTCATTTGCATTGTAGAAGTCAAGGCACTCTAAATTTTCCATTGGATTATGAATCCTAAAGAATATTCAAACTGCCTCCATTTCATACCTTGCCTATTTTATACACATTTTAAAATTCAATTAAATATTTTGTTTGATTTCACACTGTGGTACACAATAATATGTTACACTTAGTATATTCTTGCGCATAATCCAGATACTGTAATTCTTATTAGGACCACGCTTATGGGTCTTATAAGATTGTAATATTAGACTGTTCGTCCGTTCCTCTACAAGATAACTATTTTGAAGAAAAGTGAATTTTCTGCTTTTTGTAATAGACAACTAAAATTATTGTATCAGAGGCATACGTTACTGCAATCCGTTAATGTTGGATATGGCAACATTACATCACTGCTTGTTTGAGTAGTCTATTTAATGAGAACTTACAATAATATAGGGGAGGATGTATACGCATATAGTTAATATATTAAAATGATTGTCCAATACGCACTAAGTATTTGCGTATTTGCCAAAGAGGTATTTATTTGTTACTTTAGAAATAGGAAAGCTTATAGGTTATATAAGCCAATGAAACGAGAGGTAAATGAAGTAAGATACGCTTGTATTTGATAAAAAGGTAAGCGGTATATCATTATTGGTATACCAACTAAATGAAAATCTAAAGAGCAAATGAAGATATGGTTTGTTAGAGATAAGCAGACCAAAGTAAAGGCACTAAAGATATAGAATTTACAGAAAGTGGAAGAAACCGAGAATCACCATCTACATGAAAGACGGAAATATCAATAGCGGAAAAACAAAACCAAGATTAATGTGATGATGCATAAGAACAAAATAAATTATCTAGTAGAAGAGAGGGAGAAACAAGGGAAATACTGAGAGCAAGACATCTTGAGAAAGGGAATAAGGAAAAGCTAATACCGCAAGGAGTAAAAAGATCTGAAAGCTTCTTTCTAGCTTTAATAATAATAAATTAATGTTATATGTGTGTCTGTCAGTCGTCAAATTTCGAATAGAAAGGAGTCATCTAAATCCACCAAATTTTGTACACAGATACATTTTCACCAGCTCCAATCACGTAACAAGTTTTATTTTTAATTTTCGGCTCGAGAGTTAGGGTTTGGAAGGTGAAAAATTTTGCATAAAAGGAGAGGATAAATGCCCGGGACGATGAATATTGGTTGTAGTAGATTAGAGTTTATCACGCCCCTCTCACCACCAAGACCATATGAAAAAATTAAATAAAATTTTTGAGTTTTACGTCCCACGTTTATGCCGGCTAGGCTAAAGGAGACGGTGAAGATGAGAAATAAATGAAATGGTGGAATGAAGAAAGTAGGAGGAAACGGGTGATCCCCGAGGAAACCCACGCACACAGTGTTTGTCCACCAAACAGTTTACTTGGTGGGAGCAGAGTTTGAACCCGTTACATCATGCACCAGAGGTGAACGCTCTGCCACTGAGCCGCCGCGGCCTCACCAAGACTATATGAAACGTGGACCTACGGGTTGACGTGGAATTGCAAACACATTAGGTTCCTCTTGGAATCGAAACCGAGTCTCTCTCACCAAAGGCATGTGCACCAACTATATAGCCATGAAGGAGGTCTCGAGGGATATTAGTGTCACATTTATAGTTTTCGGGGTCTCTGAGATGAATAGTGACTCTGCAGATACCACTCACGACCAACTTTCGCCAAATTGTCATCGTGGGCTTGAGGGTGGGGAGGTGAAATGTATTATAGCTAAAATTACCGATATTAATGTCGAACCCAAGTTTTCGGGGTCGTTAGAGTGTGTAAAAACTAACATGTCCAAAATGACCTACTGTGTCAAATCCATAGCTTCCGGGATTGTTAAGTTGTTTGAGGTCAGTCCCAATTAGATTTATGCCTAAGATGACACGAGAAAGAATATGTGAACCATTCCGTTTCTTAATTTCTCTTCTTTTATTCATTTATTTCACTCATATTGACAGAGGCAATGTCAAACATATTGCTCTTCCTTATTTATTTATATATTTTTTCGAGTTTCATCATATGGGGTTCACAGGGGTCAAAATGTATGCGTCAACGGAAAAGATAATTATCCAGAACGATGGATATTAATGTTGAATACATAGTTTTCGGGGCCTCTGAGATGAATAGTAACATTCTCGATATCGTGTTCACGTTCAATTTTATCCTCTATCATCATTGAGGGGAGAGTGGAAAATAACGTATCAAAGATCATCGATATTAATGTGGAATTCATGATTTTCGAGTTGTCTTGATGACATTCATGCCACAGTTTAAGCAAAAAGAGACATGCCAGCTGGCCCAGGAATTGGTATTGATAACAGCAAAGTATTGCTCTTCGTTATTTATTCATTTAAGTTATTGCCATTGATAACGTCAAAGCGTTGCTTTTCGTTATTTATTTATTTATTTATCTAAGTCTGTAACAGACATAACGCCGAAGGCTTGCTCTTTGTTATTTATATATTTATTTAAGTCATTGATAAGGATAACGCCGGAGGGTTGCTCTTCGTTATATATTTATTTAATTCATTAATAGGGATAATGCCGAAAGGTTGCTCTTTATTATTTATTTATTAGAGTCGTTGAAAGGGAAACGCCGAAGGTTACCCTTCGTTATGTATTTATTTAAATTATTGACAGTCATTGACCGCTGAAGGGTAACGCCGAGGGGTTGCTCTTCGTCATTTGTTTATTTATTTAAGTTATATTGACAGGGTCAACACCGAAGGTGTAGTAATACTACTAAACCAACTAACATTTTATGGATTAGCCATTCTGAAATAAAATACATCTCATAAATAAAGAAATAATAGTAAATGATGTAACGATTTGCTTAAAATCATTTTGACCTTGAAATCCTATTTTCTAGAAAATCGATAACGCAATAAAATACTTTTGCTGTATGAAGATACTTGGTTTTCTCAACTAACTGTACAATGTTTACATTGATATGAAAGATTTTATGAAAAGTAAATCGTGAACCGAAAATGTTAGTATTAATTTTATTAGAATGTTGTAAATAACATTGTATTGTTGTAGCAGGTATGTTGAGTTTCGACACATGAAGATGTTATTAGGTACCCATCAATCCTCTGCAATACAACAACAAATAACAATTCGAAGTTATTGTAACTATGTTAAAATTTTGTCGTGGGCTCAGCTATACTATGAAATGCACTTACCATGTACTTCCATGAACTGAGCCAAGACATTTGTCTGGCACAGCGGAGCCCCCACTCGCTTATTCTTTAAAAGCAGAAAAAGTCAAAAGAAACCAGATTCATGAGGTAATGTTATGGATAGCATCAGGATAAGTTTTTAGGGGATCAGAAAGCTAAGTAATAAACAGACAACATTAAAGTACCATTATGCTGAATATCTAAACATTAATTTTATATAGAAAATAATCTCAAGAACATTAAGATTTAAAATAATTTCATTTATAAACTTTGTGATCGTTATCATTTTATTTAGAACATCTGTGATGAGAGGTTATATTTTAACAATAATAACATAGCAGTAGAATATACCATATCCCAATTAGCGTATGTATCTACATATATAGATTCAATCTGATTATTATATTACTTTAGTTGGTTCCTAGAATAATTCACATGTATCATTGTAAGTAATCATAACGTTCCTTTCTCTTTCGCCTTCATCTCAAGTACATTTACGTCGTGTCCTCCAGAAGTAATTAGACATATGGCAAACACAATAATTAATATATATATATATATATATATATATAACATGTTTTCCATTATTTTATAATTTATTTATAATCAACTCTCTTCTTTAAATATATATATATCTATCTATACATATAATTAACTTTAAATACTCTTCTTCTCATGTCTTTGTATATTAGTAACTCTCTTTCTTCCTTCGTTTAAATGAACTTCTACCACATTGATTAACTTGACATTCCTGTTAAAGACGGCGTATGTACTTACAATGTAGTATTTGTGGACTATTATTTAAGATCATATTTTGCGGAATTTCATGTAAATTATTTTCAATAAATTTCTAGTGCATTATAAATAGCATAAATAAAAGAGCATTATCTGACATCCAAAAGAAACTCGCAAACTAAAATCTCAAATCAAAGCTTGTAAATTTAGTCTATTTAGCAATACTATATCATACTTCTGAATTTTCCTCGACATTGTTCAAAATAACAAAGATCCAACAGGTTGACTGAAATTTGTTATAAACATAAAATTTGAAAGGAGTTAATATAATTTAAACTATTGAATAAAATATCTAATTTAGAATTATTCTTGTCTCGACTTTTCTCAATTTCAGTCCATTCAACCTTTCTTTCTTTTATGGGCATCTTTATCAATCCCTCGTTTAACCTACTTTTTACGATGCTTTCAACTTTTGCATGAGAGTTCTTTGCTGGAAAAATATAATACTGTCCTGAAAACTGGCCTTGAATCAATTCTGAACTGCTCCTTAAATGACGATTCTTGGATACAAGCATATTTACCTGTTGTCTTGGGAGGTCTTGGTATTCGACGAGCTGTGGATATGGCGATTCCTACATTCTTAGCGTCATACCACGGATCTCTGCGTTTAATCGAAGCTATCCTTCCACAGGATTATTGTTTGGACCCAGATGGTTCAGTTCAGGAAGGCTCTAATAAGTGGGCAAGCTTAGCAGATACAAACCTCCCAGAAATTAGCAAAAAGTTTTATCAGTCATCTTGGTATACACCAATTGCATATCAATTACATAATCATCTGTTACAATCTGTTGTGGTTCCGGAAGATAAAGCTAGGCTTCTTGCTGCCTCATCTGAAGCGGGTGAATGGTTGATGGCGGTACCTTCTCCGCCCTTTAGGCCTTCATTTGTCAAATGAAAGCTTTCGAATTGCTGTTGCCTTACGTTTAGATTTAGCTGTTTGTGAGCCTCATCGCTGTCCAGCATAACCAACGTGGCCTGCATGGCCTTTCATGCATGAAGAGCACTGGTAGATTCGCCCGACACTCCGTTAATGATGTAATACTACGAGCCCTTAACACAGCCGGAATTCCTTCAATACGGGAACCTTCTGGTTGCTGTCGTTAGGATGGAAAGCGACCGGATGGGATGACACTGGTTCCATGGATGAGAGGTAAATGTTTATTGTAGGACATGCGCTGATACATACGCTTATTCAAGTCTTCCTCTGTCAGTAATGAAAGCTGGAACTGTTGCTAATCGCAGAGAAGCTGAAAAGCAAAGAAAATACAACTTTCTCTAAAAGTTTGTTTTCACTCCAATCGCTATTGAAACCAGTGGTGCTTGGGGTGCAAGGAGTCTTGAATTCATTAGGGAGGTAGGAAGACGCATTTCTTGTGTTTCTGGCGAAGTTCGCTCCACATCTTATCTAATACAGCGTATATCCCTTTCTATCCAACGTGGTAACTTCTCGTCGGTCCTTGGCACTTTACCACCTGGCAAGTAACTGGATGAGGTGTTTATACTCTGAGAAGAATTGTTTTGTATATATTAATTCATAAACATTTTTTCTTTGACCTTATAATTATATATTTAAATTGCAATTTATATGAATGCAGTGTAATTATGCCATTTCAGTTAATAATCTTATTATTGTAAATTTTATTAAGACTTATTGTAATAGCTTGCTACTATAGAATATTTAATAAATTCTGATTTAAATTATATTATTTCATGATTTTTAATTTGGCAGACTGAGGCATGGGAAGAGAAGAGTCTCTCCCAAACAAACTTTTATTTAGCACTTCATCATTTTGTTTTCTTGTTTTCTCAATAAATTAAACAATTATTTCATTTCTTTTTTATTACCTGAAATTATTTCTTTAAATTTAGAAATCACATTCACATAGATGGATTGGCTTTATTCTATATAATTTCTTCACTTAAAATATTTTGTTGATCTGAACAAATTTAGTACATTAGTTTTTTTTATATATCGATTCGAAAATATTATTTACTTTCTTATATTTCTACCATATGGTACCTACCGGAATACTTGTCACTACTTTCTCAATATGTAATGCGCTAGGTATATGTCAATAAAAGCGGCGCATTACAAAGGGATTGCTTTGTTATTTATATATTTCATTCAGTTCTTCACTTTGAAATATGAAATATTGCATAAACTTTATACTCCCCGTGCAAAGTACGGGTATTTCAGCTAGTAAAAAAAATAACAAACGAGCTTATTGACATTTCAATATATTCTTAAAACGTATGAAGGAGCCATGACTGACAAAAACAGATTTTAGTAGAAGAGGTTCCGTAGCCTCTTCTATGTGATTTGGAAGAAAAGCAAAGATATGCAAACCTGTACAACTTTAAAAGCTGATGGGTTGCATAGCAGTCCATGGAAACCTGGTAGAAGTGTTATACTCAACATTGACTTATACATTATGCATTGCTCCGAATCCTAAAAGTAAGGCTGTTATAATTATGAATTCAATATTTAGCGTTCCTGATTCGCAATTGTGAGATCACGGATTCGAATCATGCTTTCATGTACCGTATCCAAACAAACATTTCTTAATTTCTCTCTCTTATCAGGCAAATAATGGGATGGTACCATTAAACGTATCACACTTCTGAAGTGAAACTGAGGTACATCCTCATGACGGCAAACCTATTGTTCTTTATGCTGCATGACATGTCAATACGCTATAACCGCTTGAGTGGTTAATACAGTAAATATTGATTTAAAATATAGAATAATTAAATAGAATAATTTGAATTATTATTGATACATAGAATAATAGCAAAATGTATATTATTTTATTTAATGGAAAAACTTATAGAGAAGTAATATAGAGAAGTATAATTATGTATAAAAGATAGAATAATTACTCTGTACAAGAACAATATATTAGGTAAATTTTGGTAAACTTTCTTACCTTTATTTAAGCGATAAAATTGTAATGTTTGCCGATGTGATTTTCCTCAAGAGCCGCCCCTGTTCTAACTGAAATTACGATCACATTCTGATATCCTCAGAGGAGCATTGTTATATACCTATTATGTTTAGTGTTGATATTGTTTACTTTAATTAATATTAAGAATTACAACTACATAATTCCATTTTGGCTATGTGGTTAGCACCCGTGCCTTCGAAGCGAAAGACCCACTATAGATGGGATCTCAAGTGTTTTGGATTCCACGTTAAGCTTTTGGCCCGCGTCTCATATAGGTCCAGTGGACGTTGAACATAAATTTGGAATTATAACTATGCACTTATTTTTTCAAGCTCGTTGGGCATTTGTTCGTAGGGAAGGCCACAGATTTAAATATTAATTCATTAAGCGCAATTAAATCAATTAAACCCGATCTCTCTGTTTTCCTCTTGCTAAACTTGTCCTCACTTTTGTAGAACTTGTATTTATCAATAATAATTTATTACTCTGTAAGATGGACACCTATCTATCTTCGAATTTGGTCATATTGAAATATGATTCCTATGCTGTTAGTATTAAAAAAAACTTCTGTGTAGTGAACAGTTGAACATTTGACAGTACCCGCGATCATCCACATTTCATACGAACTCTTGCGAACATCTTTCATTGTCATGTTTTGGAAGATCCAAATAACAAAGGGAAAATAGAAGAAAGCTAGTCTTTTGAAAATTTGTTCTTATTAAAATCCAAACGGATTTATTGAGATTATGGTTCTCTTATGTTTTCGTCTCGTCTTCGAAGCCTTTCCTTAGTTGTAAAACCTCAGCAGTATGATAAGTCTATTTGTGAATCCGGAACTAACGACCAGAAAGGGTGGAAGAGCATGAATGTTCCGATTCTCTTCGAACTAACAATCTTATCTGCATCTATTGTCAAAGGTGAAAGAGAGAAAAGAACACAGATGTATTGCAGCGTTGTGTAGATAATTAGCATGTTGAAATTACAATTAAATCCTAGAGTGCAAATGGCGAAGTCGGATATTTATTACATGACATGTGTTTATATTGCAGAAATAATTAAGACTTAGAAACTATGCTGTGCATAAATGTTGAAAGTCTTATAGAACGGTTTTGTCCGGCTTATAGAACGGAACGGCTTTCGAGACGTACCAGAGCAAAAACGTTATATCGAGATGCAGTTTTTTGCAACCTATTCAGAGTTCTGTTCCATCTCCTCCGTTAATCTTCTATTCAAACCAGAAGTCATTGAAACTGGTAATTTTTGTTTCAACACTTATAACCATAGAACAAAAAACAATAATAGACAGCAGAAAGCGTTTTTCTGTAACCGATTCATTGTCTTGAGAAAGTATACCTCTTCACAATCCATAATACCCAACAAAACCGGAAGTGATTGAAATTTACTACTATTTCCGGTTTCAATACGGTTACCATGGAGCAACAGCGGTAAGAGATATTAATCAGTTCAACTTCTCAAGAATCTTAAATTCTGTCTTCTCCGATAATTATCTATTACATTAGAAAATTGACAATTTCCGTTATCAATCTTTATAATCATAAACCAAAAACAGTAAGAATAGCACGTAATGACTTTCTGATATTTATTCAGCTTTGAGGAACATGTTCCATCTATGATCTTATTAATTCATTACAACCAGTAATTATAAATATACTACTTCAAGT
This sequence comes from Thermobia domestica, assembly GCF_964235325.1. Taxonomy (NCBI): domain Eukaryota; kingdom Metazoa; phylum Arthropoda; class Insecta; order Zygentoma; family Lepismatidae; genus Thermobia; species Thermobia domestica. The sequence goes on from NC_137461.1 coordinate 67,821,833, forward strand.
TTGTGTATTGAATTTCCTTAGGTTGGAAATCTACCGTAGTTTTACATTGTAAAATGAAACTAACTTGTTTAGTATGTATTATTTTGTTGATTGATTCAACGCTTGAAGTTCCTTTAAGCACCAAGGCTGTGCGAGACGTTTACCTAGAATGGAATCTTAAAGTGAAATCAGAACTGCATAAGCTCTTATAGGGAATCAAATTTGGGTCTTTCGCGCCAAAGCTGCGTACGCTAAATCACGAGGGAGCTCTAATATTTATTACTAATAATATACAAATGGTTAACATATGATACGTGATTATTGCATTAATAATGATTATGTTACTAGATATAATACTTATTCCTCCAAATGCTTACTTCCTGTAAATTGATCACTAAATTTTCTCGTAATCATAAGTTAGCTAACAATCTTCAGTGGGGAAAACACGTGCTGATTCTCAGTGAAAGCTCATATGCTTCAAATTTATATTAATCTGCTTAACCTGTAGATTCACGTATTATATAGCCTCATATACCTTCTGTATCCTCATGTAGTATTGTAATTATTTAAGAATTGGAAGACATACTACTGTTGTAAATAATGTTTCTATATGTAAGAATATAACAAGACATATTTTCCTGAATAAACTAATGGTTAATTCAATAAAATGATAGTTTATATAAAATAAACAAATAAAAGATATTCATTTAATAAATATGTCGAAGTGAATATTTAAAGTGGTTCACAATAATCGTCGTGAAATTTTTCAGGACGAATACTTGAGATTATAAAGTGTTTTAAATAAAAATAGGTTAGTCATCCACGAGAGGTATAAAAATGAATCCTAGTCATGACCCCAACTATGGTTTGTTTGGCAAGGGGCAAACATGAAATTCGGCGGCCCAATTTATAAATAAATATTCGCTGGCTTAAAATAAGAAAAAAATAGTAATATCTTCCGTAAGTCAGTCATTTTTACTATTACTAAAGCGCTCTCGCATATCAGTCATTTTCGACCATTTTTATATATCTCCCTCATCTCTCTCCTCAAGTTCTGGGACTGAATTTGGATTTAAACGGCATCGGAAGTGTTACTGTTTATCTAAGCGATCCGGAAAACTATGGATTCGATACTAATATCGGTCATTTCCGAACATTTTTTGTATATATACCTCCTCCTCTTCCTCCCACCGTGAAAGCAAAACAATAAAAACCTTTCCAGGTCTGAACCTCATCTATGTTGAAAATTTGATCGAATTCGGCCGGGTGGTTCAAGAGTTATTAAGTAACAAACATATCACTTTCATAGAGAGAGAGAGAGAGAGATCACTCTTTTAGGCGCTCTCCAACCAGACTCTCGGGCCACGTGCCCCGTTTACCCACATTCTAGTTGCTGTCCTGATTCAAGTACAATCGTTGTGGGAAGCGGTTGATCACTTCATATCTACAATTATACAATTGCATCCTTGGGCTTTGTTCAGTTTCCCAGAACTAAGTAGCACCTCTATTACTGATATAGACTTCTTAAAGAAGGTCCTATCTTATATGAGCAACATAAATGTAACTTATACAAAGTTAGCGAAAATTGATTGATGAGGGATGACTAAATTGGTCATTTTCAGCATATTCCATGCATATTCAATACAGGACATGTGTGTATAATCAACATCAAAATCATAACAATGTAAATAATAACCCTGTCAGGCACGTAGCCAGGATTTCGAGAAGGGGGGGGGAGGTCCGTGACATGAAGTACTGTGGTCATCACACCAGGGGCTCGATCATTCTAAAACTATTTTACTTGAACATATATTGGTTCGTTTAACCAGGATTTCGTAACAGGGGGGGGGGACATGAAATTCTGAAGTCCTAGAAGCTCGATCAATCTAAACTACTTTACTATCAACATATGGGTTAAAAAAACAAGCAGTCGAGACATCAAGACATTATTATAGCTTATTTTGTTGCAAATAAAGAATGTTTCGATTTAGTTAAAGATTAGAGAAACTTACAACTCAATCTTAAAAATTTTAGTGTTTTTACGAGAAAAGACGAAAGGGTTTCTCCTTCTTTCTTTCTTCATTTTCTTTTCCTTTCTTTCTATCTTTTCTCGTAACCACCTTCTTAACTTGATTCCTATGATCACTGAAGGAGGGATGGATTTAGTCATTTTTCCCAAAACTTTGAGCGTTATTTCTTTTACATGTTCTATTCTGGCTATTCCACTGTTTCTTTTTCCTCTCTTTCCTTTCATAAAATATTCATATGGTTTCGTCTTATGTAAGCAGAGAGATATAATTTATATATTTACTATATAGGATCACACAGGTATTGTTTTAGATATATAAATTTTCAAGTTTCAAAAGCTGTTAAAATTACAGTAAAATGGTGCTTAATTATTCAGTCAATGTAAATACTTTTTGCTTCTACGTTGTTATTACGGAAAATTGTATTTCATAATACAATAAAAGCATGTATATACTAATAAAATATAAATAATATAAGTTAAATTGAACGTACACTCCCCCCCTCTCCACCCAACAAAACATCTCACTCCCTTCTGCCTATGAGTCTGCTGCTACACCAGCACTTCGAAATGTCTCCCACATGTAATATATATTGTATGCTCCAAATTTTTGTGAGGTTTAAGTTTGTCCCATATTTTCTTTGCTCCACATTTTCACAAGGGAAGTAAATCCACTTTAATGATTGCGGCAAACTGTAAAATGTGGTGAGACAGTGAGAGAGAGACAAATAAAGAGAGAGAGAGAGAGAGAGAGAGGAATGTCTCTACTTTCTTCGTCTGTCTCGTTCTCACACACCGTTTCAGTGGCTCCTGCTTTTAAGTAAAAACGAGTCAACGCGTCCGCAGTAGCAACAACACACAGGCGTCCACGAGACGTCTGCGCCGATTCGGGAGTCGAACCGAAGTCGCCACCGGTTGCTCATAGCTCCATAAAATTAAACCTCGGGGCGTGGCCTTAATGTTCACATTTTCTGCAGAGATCGTCGAAGATGTCGTTCTTGATTGGTTAATAGGCGGAGCCTCTGTCTTCTTCCCACTCCCCCTTTTCTCTATTTCTCTGTGTACGTATTTGCTTCACAGAGTCACATACTAAGGACACACACACAAATACATATCGTTGTATCCTTGCATTTTGACTGAGTGACGCAAGGTTAGGTGATACGTTTGTCTAACACGTAAAACACGAATGTTGTTACTGTTCAGTAGTTCGGTTCTGACAAATTATATACAAATAGATGAAGCTAGACTGCAAACAAATTAAACTAGATGGAAAAAACTTAACAAACTATAGAACAAGATAAGAAAATATACAAAATTTACGTAAATAAATAAATATGTCAATAAATTATAAATAAACCTGTATTTACACTGGTTTGTAAGGAAAACGAAGAGATATCTGTAAATTACAGTAACTTACATAGTTGAAGTATGGATATAAAATATTCGGTATTTACGACTTACTACGTTAAGTCTGTTTGATTCATTAATTTTAGCTTCAGAGACCAAAAACGAAAACGTTTTGAAAATTGACATATAGACAATATTTGAACATATCATGAACATGAACATGATGAAGTAGGATAGGTTCTATTCCGTTCCCCTAGACTTTTTGGGAGCATTAAAAAAAAGCAACGGTTTATTATAATAATGTTATTTTATTAGATTACTCTTCTGTTAGTTAATTTGAAATCTTCTAACTTAAATCTCATGGTTTTTCATATTAACTAGATATTTTAGCTGATACTTTATACAGATAACTTAACCTAATACAAATACTATATTTTTACTGAAGTTTCGCTGTGTCTCATCGTTGTATTGTAATATGAATAAAATTAATTAATTATATTTAGCAATACATAGGAAGCGCCTGCTGCTTATGCAACCCATCACTAATTGACGTTTGTTTGCAGGTATGTAGGCGTTCTGCTGACTTTATACTAACCCTAGGAGGGCCAAGCAGAGTAAAAATTGTACCCCACTTATGATAACCCTGTAAGTAATGACTGTTAGTTTTACATTTTTCTTATAGCTGTCTTTAAATAAATGAAAAATATAAGAATGAAACATTTTTTGTAAAGAAAGTGTTATTTTTCGCTATTTTTTTAGTTGGGGTCCAGAATGTACCCCACTCGGCACTCCATGGAAATACGTAATTTAAATTATCGTAATGTGCATTTTTTTTACATTTGGCTGGCTCTACTGTTTCGTAACATAATAAATTCTGAGAAGAATTTGAACTTGTCACTTGGTATTGAGTATCATCGTGTAACAGCTAGATAAAGCTGCAGAATGAACTGCGGAGTCCTGACCAAACAATAAATAGAATCTTGTATATTCTTGTGTATTATTCTTCATCTGATCAGGATTGTTTAGAATTTACAAGAAGAAATTGACTACCAAAGAGATTAAAATAATGACTATAAATCCTCACGACAAAACATATTCACGACAAAAATATATTGGGGTTGAATTTGTACCCCGGTTGGTACTCTGTGGATGCTAAATAGTTTGGCTTCCACAAGTTTGTGCATGTTCCTTTCGTGACTGCTTTCCATTATATCGATTATCGGTGGGAGCTCATGTGGTTCAGATTCCATGTTAATCAATAGTTCCACGTCTCATATAGCCTCCTTGCTGAACGGTACGTTAAACTCTACAACAACAAAATTAATTGGGTATATTTAGAAGGAAAAATTTCGCGCCTGCTGCTTAAGCAATCCAACGCTAATTGAAGTTTGGTTGGTTGCAGGCAATTATGCGTTTTGTTGTCTTTATATTAACCCTAGGAGGGTCTATATATACACAAGGTGTTTCAAAACAACACCGACAACGTTTGGGAGGTGATTCCTGACACCAAGATAAGACAAAAAGTGTAGACCAACCTGCGTGCATAAATGCTTCCTTTCGGAGTTATAGGCTGCCGAAAACATGAAAATCTGAACTTTGAAAGAACATAGCTTCAAAACTATGGGAACTACCGTAGTCAGGTCAAGACTTTATTTAGGAATTAGTATGCGCCCAATCCAAATACAAAAGTTTCAGAATCTTTCGGTACTTCCGCAACAATTTTTGTAGAGGTAGTTGGTGAGTACTTCAAATTATATGCCCGTAGCCGAACTCTTGTAAAAATATTAGAAGAAAGGCAAGTCCAAGAATAAAAATATTACAGGAAGGGGAAGTTTAAGAATAAAAATATTACAGGACTGAGAAGTCCAGGAATAAAAATATTACAGGATAGGGAAGTTTAAGGAAAAAAATATTACAGGATGTTAAACGTCGAGTAAGTTCGTAAAAAAGGCATAATTTTATAACAAGTTCTTTTTTTTTTTTTTTTTTTTAAGTAAGCCAGATACAGTCAATTGACTACTGAGACCGTACAGTCAATAGTTTACTGAATTTTTCCTTTCCTCCTATTGTCGTTTTTCTCCTTTCCTCCTATTGTCGTTTATTTCATTTGATTGCAAAAATTTAATTTTTTGGCATTTATTATAGCATTTTGCATACATAAAACTACACCAGAAATTGCGATGATTTTCAAACGATGAAACTTGCTCTTTTTTCCTGTGAAGTATTGTGCTGTGTGGGTCGGAGACATTACGCTAAATTCATAAAAAAAACAACTGAAAGCTTTCGAAATGTGAGTGTGAAGAAGAATGGAAAGAGTTAGCGTCAAGCAGAAAGCGAATGAGAGGGTGTTGGAAATGGTGGGAGAGGAAATAACAATTTCAGATATTATTAAGAAGAGGAAGAGAAACTGGTTAGGACATTGGGTAAGAAGGAACTGCATCATGACGGACGTGCTAGAGGGTATGGTGGCAAGAAAGAGAGGGAGAGGTCAAAGGAGACTACAATTAATGGATGATATCAAAACAGAGAAAAGGTAGTGGAAAACCATAAAGCATGTAACTTTCTCAGTTGTGGCAAGTGACCTGTCAATAATGGCAAAATACCTATGATGATGATGATGATGATTTTAAGCATCAGAAACAAAAGACGCTAACTTTAATCATTTTTTTAAAAAAATAATAGCTATTTCTTCAAAATAAGATAGACAATCTTAAAAATTCATCTTCTGTCGAATGGTAGAAGCTTGTTTTTATATGCTCGCTTGGAAACTAAAATTATTTCATTACACAAAATTGGATAAACTTAAATTATCGTTCTAAACTTCAACAAGAAGCAGTGATAAATTTATCTTTGATTGAGTTTGCTCAGCTAAATTAGAGAGCTGAGACTGGAGTTGCAATTAATCATTATAATACATGATTTTTAAAAATCATTATATACATGTTTCTGTAGAATGGAAAGTTGAAAGAAGAGAAAAAACAAATAGTTTTTCCAACCTTAATTATATTTCATTCAGCATTCTGCTAGTGATAATTCTCTTTTATCGAAAGAGAGACAAAATGCAAGTTCACTGACAAACAATATGGTTTCTCCTGTATTTTAACTGTATATCAATCTATTTCAATATTAACCATTTCAAGGCCATATATATATATATATATATATATATATATATATATATATATATATATCACAACTTCCTCCCTTCCTACATAATCCTCGCTTCCGTGAACAGAGAGAATCTATAGAGCTGAATTGTTCTCATTTTGATATGTGTACTTTATCAAAACGCAGTTCATATTAATTCACTGTTTGCCAATTCGTTTTTTCTTTCTTCGATAATATTCTATCTTTCTTTTTTGTTCCTCTCCTATCCACTACCCGTTTCCCCGCCCTGTCCCTCAAACCTCACTGAATGTTCAAAAAACACAAATTGTACATATACAGTACACTATTGCTAAATTCGATTGGTGTTTTAATTTATTTACAACTATCCGATCTGGACATTTATCTTTTTTTTCTTTCTCTCCATCTCTCTCTAACCCGTCCATCCCTCTTCTAAATCCTGTTATACCTCTATTATTCTATTTCCTATATCCGTTTCAGATACAAATTTTGAATCATATCATTTACCAGCACTTTGTATTACAGAGTGTATAGGTATGCAACAGAGAGAATGAAAGATGAGCGAAGTGATCATACATTTTCATTATAACAGAAGTGACTGATGAAAGTACCTAAGCCAGGAAAACGGCGAAGGGAATCAATGTGCTGGGCACACGTAACCAAGGTCAGAAGCCTGTAGGATATAGAACCTATGTATATCCTAAAGATCTGTACACTTAAGAGCTTTGTAAGTGGACAAGGAGCTCACTCGCTAAACGGTTCTCTATTGAACATAAGTAGACATGCTACTTAGGCATAACAAAACTGAGCCACCACATGAGATTATCAATATTTCACCCATTTGGTTATAACGCATAAACAAAGAACTGGCAATTAAAATACTGGAGTGGAAATTAGGTATCCAAATATACAAGAAGTGATCCATACCTAATAGAATAGTAATAAGTTCGTTAGAAGAATAAGAGGCTAATAAATTTCTCGTTCAGCGGTGAGGCTATATGATACGTTAAGCTACTGTTTCATGTGGGATTCTCACCACACGAGCTCCCGCTGGGAATCCTCCTTGTGTCTCCCGCACCAAAACTCACGCTAACCACACAGCTACTAAGGAGCTTTAACATTTGTAAACGCCTGCTAATAAAAGTACCTGCACTCATGAGCCCGGTTCTTACGAGAAAGGAACCTACGCTCACTCGACCTTCTTCTCACGAAATTAGCGTGAGTTTGAGTGAGCGAGATGTCGGACTAGTGACGTGAGCGTCAAGTTTAATAAATGTGATGTCGAAATGATGTTCTAAGCGTGAGATTGATTGAGCGTATAATTGTCAGCCTTGTGATGTGAGAGTGATGTAACGATGTATTGGCTGTGATGTCGAATTAGCGTGAGGTGGTAATGATGTTGTGAGCATGAGATTGATTAAGCATGATGTTAGAATGTTGATGTAAGCGTGAGGTGGTGTGTGCATAATGTTGGGTTAATGATGTGAGAGTGAGGTCGAATGAAGTTAGTCCTAAGCGCTTACCTTTCTTGCCTGATAACACTGTATTCTCTCTCTGTTCCTCGCTATCTGATATTGGGTCTCTCTCAGTTGAACTTCATCCCGCTGGGGTACACAGAATTAAATCAAAGCAAGGGCGCCGATTTCTCTGTAAATTTGGGGGGACCCATTCAGATGTTGAAGGCATATATGAGGATTTTAAGACAAATTACATTCAAATTATGCCAAATATTGTATATTCTTAAATACAATAAGGGGGCCCACATGAGCTTTGGGGGCCCCCTCGACCCCCCAGTATCGGCGCTCTTGAGTCTAAGGTTGTATATTAACATGTGCAAGCCATACCGACACCAAGAAGAACATAGAACGAACATTTATTTTTTTACAATGCATTTAATTTTCTCAGAACGGTTCATATTTTATATTCATTTATTAGTATCACGCAAGTAGATCTTACACATGATACTCTGCATGAGAACTCTTGAAAGAAAGCGAATTCTTGAATTCTATTTGTTGCAAAAATTAATAAATAAATAAATAAAATCTTTCAGTATAACGTGGCACACGATTATGCACTTTAGGCTAAGACGATGATTAGGGCAAGTAAATGATAAAAAATTTGGTGGAATGAGAGAGTGGGAAGAAAGGGAAGTACCCCCGAGAAAACCTACGGAAACGATGTTGTCCACCACAAACTTACTTCGCCGGGGATCGAACCAGGAACCTCACGCACCAGAAGTAAGCACTCTACCACTGACCCATCGTGTTCCTCAATATTTCTTGCAATAGATAGCTAGTGCGATTATTTCGACCGAGTTGGTTAATGGAGTCAATCAGTCAACTTTGTCAGTGGTAACGGTGATTTTAGCACTGTCTACACATATTCCGTTCCTTTGACTATTGAAACAAAGGTGTATATTTGTAGGAAGAACCACATTGCAATGATTCACTGATTGAGGTGGATCCTGGTATGACTCCATCTCGCACCAAGTGGGCTTTGTAATGAGCAAGCACGGTGTGAGTGGGTTTTCTCTGGTTTTTCGGTTCCCTGTCACTTTCTTCTCTCCACCTCTTCATTCATTATCATTATCATAGTTTTGTTTGCCTTACGCAGCATAACTGTGGAACGTAAAACTGAAATACTTCTGAATGCCACTTATTCTAGCTTTGGAACTTCTTGTATAAAATAACAGACAAATTCTGACCAAAGCATGTATTAACTAATAAATAATAGCGTTACAGTTTCGGCAAATTAACTTTGTGTGTCTGATGTGTGATAATGTGTCTGATGAACGCAAAGTTAATTTGCCGAAGCTGTAACGCTATTATTTATTAGTTAATATATGCTTTGGTCAGAATTTGTCTGTTATGAAATACTTCATTTCATTTTCACTATAGAAGTTACACCTCTCGCCGTTAGATGGCAGCAAATACCCTTCAGTGGTTGACTTCTTCAGAACGAAATTGAAAGTTCGTGTGATCCTCTTTACTGTACTTAACATAATGCCTTTCAGTGCAAGAAAGCCAAAAATGTATTTACAACTTTATCGGGGATCAATTTAGGATCATATAGTATGCAACCCTATCAACTGTTACTTTCTAATAAAGTCTTAAATTCCATCGAAGAACAGCTGTACGATCATGTATTAATAGTCTTCATCCCGGCGAAATTAAAATACCGCTAATTTTACAGTAATTATGTGATATCTTCAAATAGATAAAAGTTAATTGAAATATGGAACAAGAGCGCCCTAGACAATATTATTTTGCGCGAGGTACCGTTATCACAAGTCACCTAGTGGATTTCCGTTTTCAGCTGTTTAGAAATGCGAAAATAAATGCCGATTTTCAAAATGGCTCGAAATCGAAAGCAGATAAGTGAGTCGTGATAACAGTTTCTCATGTAAAATAATATTGTCTAGGGCGCTCTTGTTCCACATTTCGATTATCTTTTATCTATTTGAAGATATCACATAATTTCTGTAAAATTAGCGGTATTTTAATTTCGCCGGGATGAAGACTCTTAACTCTCCATTAGAGGCGCACCAGCGGGTACCCACGGGTCTTGACCCTTCCAAAAGCTTCGTAAGTCAACATACATTTGTACACTTTATTAATAAAACTACACATTTTTAACAGGGAAATGATTGACGTAACATGAAAACTTGATCTTACTCTTCATTTGTACTCTCTCCTTTACAAAAACTATCTAGTTCCCTCATTTTTTTTCTGAAAATATAGGTGGAAGTATTTTACAATTACTTATAATCTTTTCGGATGCAGATTAATAGACGTAGTGGCTTGTACTACTGGACTCCCCCAGAGCTTGGACCCTCCCGGAAAAAAATATGGGCTCGCGTCTGCTCTTCACCATCCTAGAAGAACGGGCAGAATAGAATTTATATTGTTTAATTAGTAAATAATTCCGTTGTATAATTCAGTGCAAGAGCAACAGATCTATGAGATTGAAGAATGTTTAGTAAGCATAAGTTCAATAGCAGTTGTTGCTTATTTTATAGACTAGAATTCGTATTCTTTATTTCAAATAGCTTCCAATTTATCCTCAACAGCGGTAGAAGTAGATCTGAAAAGGTAAGAGGACGCATGACGTCATGACGTCCTCCGTGCCTATCTTTGCCCATTGATTTTTTTACGAAATGGAGAGAAGCCATAGATATTTTTGGAAGTGGGATAACGGCGTATACCGGCGTTCCTCCACACTTGTACTCTCTGATCCTCAGTACTCTTCAAAATCAACACGTCAAAGATCTTCGGAGATTTATATTCCTCGGACCACCATGATGCGGCACATGAAAGGAGATCTAAAATTGAAGGTTTAACGTCCAATGAATGTGAATGAACTGGGTAACATGGATGCGCGGAAAGAGGCATGCAGAACTCTCATTAAAGCATTCCCTTCCAAACAATCCCGTGGTGCAGACCTCTTCACACATGAGTGTGCTATATACCGGAGAATGCATTCTCTAAACATTATAATATGGTGTAAGGAAAACCCCGGTTTTACAAAGAGATGGAGAGAAACCCACCACACGTAATGGTGTGGCCTGGAATGAGTGCAACACACATATTGGGTCTTACTTCTTTGAAGACAATGTTAATAGACATTACTTACCTGGAGATGCTTAATGCCCCAACTGGAAGAAAATGGTATCAAAGACCATTGATACAACAGGATGGAGCGCCAGTGCACTTGGCGATTCACATGCGCAATTACCTGAATCAGATGTTTCCTGGCCGCTGGATTAGAAGAGGTTGTGCATCTTCACCAGCTCTCTTTGCCTGGCCTTCAAAAAGTCCCAATATGACGACACCAGACAATGATCTCTGGGATTTTATAAAGCAACAAGTAAGGAACACTCAATATCACACAACGCAGGAATTACAAGCAGCTGCGGAACACGCCTTTACCTTCGTGACTCCGGAGTATCTCCGCAAAACATCCGAGAGAACTTGGCGCAGAATTCAGCTGTGTTACGCCACGGATGGTGATCACACCGATGTTTCTGACTCTTACAACTCTTAAAACTTCAAGGTAACTGTGTACAGACATTCTACCATAACAAACACTGTACTATTGAAAGTAAAGGGGGTGGGGGGTACACCCACTTCCGGAAGACCCTGTAGATCTGTAACTTCCTGTTGCAATAGAAAGCGAAGTTGTTCTTTAGACACTGAATATATAAGGTCTATTTCCATATGCAGATTTTATTACTGACTAGAGCTATATATAATAAATATTGCTGTTGAGGCACTTACCCCACCTGGACACGAAATTATGAATGACCTTGAAGAAGAACTCCTTGGATTGAGTACTGAACCATTCTGTCACAGCTTGCTGCACATCAGATCCAAAGTGATGCTTTCGGAGGTGTTTCTTGAGTGGTCCACAAACGTGGAAATCACTGGGATTTAAGTCAGGACTATACGCGAAGTGGTCGAGCACTTTCCACTTAGACGACGCCAAAATAAACCTCTGTTTGTTTGGCAACATGAGACTGGGCATTGTCATGCAATAAAATGATGCCCTTTGTGAGTTTAGCTCGGAGTTTATTCTTGATTGTTAGCCGCAGCCGACGGAGAATGTCGCAGTATTTCTTGGCGTTTATTGTTTCTCCTTTGGGGAGGAACTCCCCTAGCAGAAGCTCCTGCTCGTCGAAGAACACAGTCACCATGGCATTAGCAGCTGACGTTGTGGAACGGATTTTCTTTAGTTTAAGCGACCCTGCATGCTTCCACTCACGTTTGGATTCCGGTTGAAAAAGTAGGCATACGGACTCATCTCCGGCAATTATCTTTCCAAGGAAATTGTCACCCTCGTTCTGGTATCGCGTTAATTCGTTTAGTGATATTCCCATTCTGTTGTGTCACTGTTCCTCGTACAAACACTTGGAGACTCATTGAGCACAAGTCTTCCAGTAACCAAGTCTATTGCGTACAATGTCATGCACATTGCCATGGGACACCTGTACTTCAGCACTAATGGCATCCAAGGAGACCCGTCTATCAGTTTGAATGCAATTGTCAATAGCAGCAACTGTTTCATCAGGAATACGATTCATCACCTGCCCGGATCGCGCATCATCAGTCAGTGTCTCCCTGCAGCCACGAAAACACAAACACCACTTTCGCATTGTTTTGTCTGAAACACACTTCGCACCATACACACACCCTGCATTCTCTTGTGTATGTCCGCCGGACGGACACCTTCCGCACAAAGAAAGTGTATCACACCCCGCTATTCTTCCTTGGTAACGTTGGTCACTGACACCTCCATTGGTGTGTCACACGGTGCCACGTCTTACCTGGAGGAGAGCAAGGAACATTGATAAGTAACCAACCTCTGCTAACGTGCCACACTACACCCGTGTGCAGCAAATATAACATTTATTATGACCTACACATATGGATATTTACAATTGGACTTTTTCATTTGACATATATATATATATATAGGGTGGTAGGTAACTCAACCGACAAATTTTGGGAGGCGATTCCTTATACGAAATGAAAGAAAAAGTTCTAATAAACACGGGCCGAAAAATGCCTCCTTTCAGAGTTATGATCCATTGAAAATTCGCAAAATCATTTTTCAAAACTCCCTAACTTAGCAACTATAGGACCTATCCCAAGTGGTTTAAGGAATTACACAGGAACTAGTATGTTCTCTATCTAAATATCCATGTTTTACCATCCTCCGTTATCGGTGAAAGGAACTGTATAAAGGAAGTTGAAGTATAGGAATACTCCTTTAAGTAGTGTTGCGTTCGTTTCGCTGGTACCGATTTATTCTGAAGCATCGATATTTAGATAGAGCGTATACTAGTTCCTGTGCAATTTCTTAAACCGCTTGGGATAGGTCCTATAGTTTCTAAGTTAGGGAGTTTTGAAAAATGATTTTGCGAATTTTCAATGGATCATAACTCTGAAAGGAGACATTTTTCGGCCCATGTTTATTAGAACTTTTTTCTTTCATTTTGTATAAGGAATCGCCTCCCAAAGTTTGTCGGTGGAGTTACCTACCACCCTGTATATATATCACAGAAAAGTGCATCTCGCTACTTTTTTTTAACTATGGCGATCATTGCTAAAACTGGAAATCGTAATTTCCATCATATCCGATTTGAGTAGAGAAATAAAGTTCAAAACGAAACTTATTTTTCAGAAACGGAATCCAAAATAAACTGTTTTATCTCTATCCCTTGCAGCGTTTGCTCCATACACACCATATCAAAAACGGAAGTAGTAGTAAATTTCTAACAAATCAGATTTTAGTAAGAAGATACACGTGAAGACGAAACCTATTCTTGAGATGCTGAAAAGATTTTTAAAAGTTTCTACGCCATTTTTGTTCTGCATGGATCAACATTGAATTTAAAACTGATCCAATTCCAATTTGGATGAAGAATTAATGAACAAGATTTAACCTATTCTTGGGTTGCTAAATTGGCTTTTTTTTTAAAAAAAAAAAAAAAAAACTCGTTATGTGTTAAACACAATAGCATCACCTTAGATTTTGGAAGTCCATCGACATAGGAATTTCAAGTTTTTTATAAGTACATTAATTTATAATTTAATAAAAAGCATATGTTTCCCAAACTCAAGGGAGGAACAAATGTCCCCCTTGCCCTTCCCAAATGACGTTCCTGCTTAAAAAACGAACATACTGGCATACTTCCATTACGTATTTAGTTTTACAAGACTTCCATTACGTATTTAGTTTGAAAGTCGAAAAATCTGGAAAAGGTATTTAAAGATCGGGTTGGATAGATTTTATTCTGACGTGTACATTTTGAATTAGGAATTCTGTACAATGAATTTGTTATTTTTTAAAAAATCATTTATATTTTCTGCAGAAAGACAAAGACAACAAAGGAAATAAATGAAGATGGTTGAGAGGCAAAATATAGTAAAGAAGACAAGAAAGAAGAAATGCGGTAAAAGACGAAATAAGAAAGAAATGATAATGTCTTCCTTCCCAATTTTGCAGATCCTACCAAAGAAAGAAAAAAAAAAACGAACAGGATTAGAGGATGAGAAAAATGAAGAGACAAGACGAGGAGAGGAGGGGGAGATTGAGCGTCGGTGGGCTTTCCAGCGTAACTCGAGTGGAACACGTTTTGAGAGTCTCTGTGATCTTTCATATAGCTCATCGAACTCTCTGTTAGGGATCAGAAATGGACCTTTTTACAGTGACTACAACCGCTTGTCTTTTTAACTAACATTTAGTCAACTAATGTCTTTGTATGTAGATTTTTAATTTACCTATAACAGTACTTTTCAAAGTAAATAAATTTAAAATAATGGAAATCCTTATGATAGATTCTTTAATATTATTAAGTATTCTGCCTTTCGGCAGGTCCTGAGACTAAAGAGTTTTTCTTTTTTCCCAATTTGAGATCTAGGCCTGGAAATGTTTCTTCCACGTTTTTCGATCCTCAGCTTCCTCTTTTAATTCCCAATATTTTGTTCTGTTTCTCAAATCATCGATCAGTTGTGTTCTTCTTCTTCCTATTCCTTCCTTTCCTTCCATCTTTCCTTATATGACGGTATGAAGAAGGAAATTTCTTTGCTAGATGTATCCAATCTAACTAATCTTTCTCCAAAGGATGCTAGCTAGAAGTGTCCTCTTCTCTCCTATCCGTTTTAAAACATCTTCGTTTGTTGCTCTCTCTGTCCATTTCATCTTCTCCATCTTCCTCCAACATCTCATTTTGAAGCTTTCTAAATGCTTCTTCTCTAATATCCGTAATGTCCAAGTCTCTGAACCATACAGTCCAATGCTGCATATATAGCACTTGGCCAACTTCTTTCTTAGTCCAATATTAAGCCGCTAGTGAAGAGTGATCTTGATCTTTTCTTGTTGAATGTTTCTTCAGCTATGGCAATTCTTGACCTGACCTTTGGTTTATAATAGTTTTATAAACTATTACTTCATAAGTTGCTTAGAAAATAGGGTAGTGAATCTGAGGAGCCCTCCTTCCCTTGGAACTAACTGGAACCATTTCATTGGAATATTTAAGTACAAGACTATTATCTGGCCATATTATCAATTTTATATCCCATGTTTCCGAATTAGAATTAGATAAGGTATGTATATGGCTATACCAGGCAACAGTTTTATGCCATTGGAGGCAGTAAACCTGTTTTAATGAATCATAGTGGTTAACGAAGAATCCTGTAGCCTTCTGTAGAAAAAAAAAACAATATAAATATCATGTGTTTTATTTACGAGAGTGCATGTAAGCTTATGGGTTAAGAAAATTTAAAATTACTTCTTTACCTTTAATTATATAAAAATATTACTAAGCGGATCCGAGGAGCATCTCTCCCTCAAGCAATGATCTGTAGCCTAAAAAAAGAAAAAAGTTGGGATTCCAGAGATTAAGATATACAGAGAGATAATAAAGTTGTGAGGCTGAGTTTTCCAACTATATGAAGCAGTCAATCTCAGAAACAGGAACAGTTGCGAGAGCGCACATACCTGTCGAGTAATTAAAGCAACTTTTAACCCTTTCTTCTCTATCTCTTCCCCAGGAACTTCCTCTACGATGTATTTATCTTCCTACTCCTTTAGAACCTTCTCGTACATTTTGTAGTAGTTTTCAGCCTTCAATTTAGCAACTACATTCTTCAATCTTCTTTTACAGGTATCAATGTTGTTGGGGAGAGGTAGGTGTTACATTAGCCAAAGCATTTTCACTTCATACTTCCCATCGGCGTTGATGGTCGTTGTCTGGTTAAAATATTCCATCACTTCCTGCTCTGCCTCCATTTTCGTTTTCTTTTCCGCTGGATCAGTTATGCCTAAAACATTCAATTTCCACAACTCTGAAACAGGCGTTGTTTTGCAAAACATCGTTGTGACTTACATTGTAGAAAAGCTAACAGAATCCTTCCTGTTTATTTTTCCCATTAAAATCCAGCCGAACAATGTTTCCATAGCAATCAGGCCAACTTTCAAAGCAATTCTCTTATCTGTGAAATGTTTACCGGCAATGTCCGCTCCTATGAAAATTGCGATTGGGCAAGGTTGATTATCGGATAATTCTATATTCATTTCCCGTAACTCTGATAACCAATGACCATCTATGATTGATGTAAAACTATTACAAATAACATCCTGATCTAATGCTTCAAAATTACATGCATAATCACTAGAGCAACCCAAAAGCATAAAAAACATAACAGCAGTTTACACATATGGTTGGTACCTCGAACATTGTTGTGGTTGTCTAAGGTACTAGAAGAAACTAATTTTAAAAGCATAACAAAGTATAATTTTAGAAGATAAAACATAAAGCATAATTTAAAATATAGAGCACAATTCCTGGAAAATTCTGTTTAACTGCAAGTTTAACATCTGTATTATTATTTTTTAAACCAATATTTACAGTCCAAAATCATTGAGAACATAACAATGCAACAATGAAAAGCTTATTTTTATTTCTGTAAACTTTCCTGTGTAATCCTTTGATGTGGAGAAAAGAAAATAAAGGAAAAGAAGAAGAAAACTTTCCGCCAATAATGAATAGTACACAAGAACTCCACACTATATTTTTTTGTATACCACTTGAACTTGAGCACTTTCTGTACTTTTTGGTGGCATCTTTTCTGTATATATGCACCTCAAAGGCGCACACAAGTGATAGAAAAAACTGACTTGAGTAAAGCATATCTCTTTACAGTACATTAAGTAGAAAGTTCGTTAAATATGAAACTGGTTGCATAAAATATTAATAAATAGACCAAGATATTTGGGATATTTAATGTACAGTAAATATTATACATTATACACGATTATTGTAAAACAATGATTGAAATTAAAATAAAACATAATTAAACAAAAAATAAAGCATAATGTGGGTTGCTCTAGTAATCATCATTGAGGTTGGTTAGCCTAACTCGAAAACACTCATGTGCACACGGTTCTGAAAATACACCTTCAAAAAGAGCATGCGCTACAGTTTCTTTTCGTGATACTTCAGAGTTCATTTCCCGCGCTAAACTAGTATAGATACAAGATCGCTGTGAACCAGTGTCTATAATTGCCCTGACGTTCTTTTCTGAATTCCACCTTCTCACTTTTACTACCAACATTTGTAAAACTGTTTCGGAATGTTCATTGTTTGTCAGCGTGTTTTCGATAACATGCTTCGCATTTGTCTGTTTATCACTGTTACTTGACGCATTCTTAGATTTATTCCTGCCACTACACATAATACTAACATGACGCCCCTTGCATGCACTACAAGTCACAGAGTACAACAAAATACTTTGGTTTGTGTAATATTTACCTGTACCTTGGGCAGAAAGTACTCATACATATGCACTATACTTAGTAGAATGTTCATTTTTATATTAACAAAAGAAGATTGTTTTTAATATATGTAAGTGATTATTATGGGATAGTTGAGGATATGAACATGTTTTATGGTTAACTAGTCAGTGAGTTTGTGTACTTAACAGTTTTAAGAAAAGGATATTATAAGTTATATCAAATAATAAACCAGTTTAACAGCGTTTATAGACGTTGTCAGTTTTATTAAAAAGGTGAGATTAATGGTATTTAAATATCGAAACTAATATTTTTATGCCAAAGAATTACTACCACTTCGGATTTTTATCCCAGCAAACGAACCAGGTTTACGACTATCTTTTGATAAGTCGTTATAAAAATTTGGTTTACCTCACCCGGGACTTTGTAAATTCAATTCCCGAAGAAGAGTAAGGCTGAATTTACTTTCATATTACAGTTAATGAATACGAACTTAACAATATTGCGAAGTGGTAAAGTAATCATAAGAAAAATGGACAACGAAACAATGCAGCAGGAATCAAACACTAGTGACAGCGATGAGACTAGTGTAACACCAGGATTGGCATCGGAAGATATCTTGTTAGCTTTACAGCGACAAATAATGCAGTTGTCTACCGAGATAAAGCAGACCATGGAACAGAAATTCAACGAATCTAACAAGACCATGGAACAGAAATTCAACGAATCTAACAAGACCATGGAACAGAAATTCAACGAATCTAACAAGATCATGGAACATAAGATAGAACAGAAGTTTGACGAAGCTAACAAGCAATATGAAGAATTAAGTAGACGGATAGAACAGAAATCCGACGAAACGAAACAGACAATTGTCCAGGTGGTGAACGACATTTCCTCACAGTTCGAGGAAAAGTTAAAAAGGATATCCGATGATTGTCAAGAAAAGCACAATCAACAAAACCAAGAAATTAGTGCTGTAAAAAAAGATTTAGAAGTAATAGAATCTTCCATTAAACAGCAAAAGATCCAGGTCAGCAACAACTCTAATAACATACGTGTAAATACACAGTTGTTAGCTACTATTCAGGAAGAGATTAGAATGTTACAGGCTAAAGACAACATTTTCCGTAATAACTTGGGTAGTGATCGCTTTGAGTTGCCCCATTCATCAGAGATGAACTCGCCTTCGCCCGGATCTGATGAGGATATTATACTAGAAGAAAGTTGTCCGAAGAGCACTGATGAGCGAAACATAGATGGTGTCATGATACAGCACGTCACGGATAGGAACAATCACTCAACAAGAACAAGGAATGAGAAAAAGAAGGTAAAATTAAGTGTTAAAATGAGTGAAATCAGAGCTATGAGCAAATTCAGTGGTAAGTGTAATGAGAATGCTACTTCTTTCTTAGAGAAATTCCAAGACGAATGTAATATAATGTCTATCGATCGATCACAATATATGAAATTAATACCCCATGTATTACTCCCACCTTGTTCCTTATGGTTTAAAGCAATACGTGATCACATTAGTACCTATGAGGAATTCAAAGCGGCATTGATCGCAAATTATGAAAATGACTTTTTGCTGGCAAATAGAGATGCCACCCTTAGAAATCAACACTTCAATCCTCGATTGCACAAATCTCTTGTAGAGTTTGTTGTAAATGTCTACAACGACTTAAAGGTCGTTAATCCTTTGCAATCGGAATCGAGAATAATAGCATCGATTCGAAATTTGCTTCCATTTAAACTGCAACAGATCTTATTTTCCACACAGTGTATGAGTTTCAGCCATTTATTGATGCTTGTCCAATGCTACGAAACTCAATACCATGCCATGAACCCACAATCAGGAATGGGTAAAAATAAGAATAATTCAGATCATTTGGTGCCTGTTCGGAATTTAAATATTCGGAGTGTGAATAATACCGGACCTAACCTAAGCCGAGTATACTCTAGCAATCCAAATGAGCAAAATAGACAAGGTTATGTAGGGAATCCGCTTAACCTAACTAATCATGGTAATTATGATGTCAGATCACTCAACAGCAGTAGATATAAAAATAATCGAAGTACTGAGCGAAATTCCAGAAAAGCAGCGAACTACGTGGATAGACGTAATTGGAGATCCAGAGATGGGACTTCATACCAAAGTCAGAATCACGATGAAAGACATGTACAACACAATGTAGAACCTAATCATGATAGCGCAGTACAGTGTACTTTATTAGAACCGTATGCAAGTTCGAATGTAACCTGATTACCGTTACTGAAATTAGGTTAAATTCATGTTAGTTGTAGATTCCTGTAAATTTTCATTTTAAGTTTATGTGTTAATATCAATAATGAAAACGATTCTTAAAAATACTTGAAATGCTTAAATAGAATTTTAGGTAGACTGGAAAATTAATTTTCAAATGATTTTTATTCTTTCTTGTTAATATGAGGAATTATAATTCGATTTATAATTAATTAAAAGCAAAGATTATTTATATTAGATTGATTTATGTTGAAAACTTAATTATCAAAGATTATGTTAAAAAGAAGCTCTATTCTATAAAATCAATTATCCAACGACTACCTTGAAAGAAATTCTTCTTTATTATAACATCTTAGTGCTACTATGTATACCTTTAAATGCAACATCCGACTTATTTGTTATTTAATGCGCCCGTAAAGATTAATATTATTTGTAACCCACGTTTGTCCTTTACATTTTTCGAAATCGCACCCGTCGACGATTAATTAAATAAGCGACGATATTTTAATAAGGAAGTATATTAATAATATAGTGGATAATAATAAAATAAATATAATTAATGTAATTAAAGATAAATATTGATGAAATGAAAGAATTGTTACGAATGTATTTATATATATATATATATATATATATATATATATGTATATGTGAAATATAATGAATAGATATACAAGGTGCGATCAAAATATGATGGACATATATAATATAAGAACACTAATGTAAACGGACCAGTGGTTCTTGAAGATAAAAGCCAAGCCTACTCATGACTTTTATATTCAGTCCCTTTGTCGAGCGACATTTTTATACAACAAAATACTTTGGTTTGTGTAATATTTACCTGTACCTTGGGCAGAAAGTACTCATACATATGCACTATACTTAGTAGAATGTTCATTTTTATATTAACAAAAGAAGATTGTTTTTAATATATGTAAGTGATTATTATGGGATAGTTGAGGATATGAACGTTTTATGGTTAACTAGTCAGTGAGTTTGTGTACTTAACAGTTTTAAGAAAAGGATATTATAAGTTATATCAAATAATAAACCAGTTTAACAGCGTTTATAGACGTTGTCAGTTTTATTAAAAAGGTGAGATTAATGGTATTTAAATATCGAAACTAATATTTTTATGCCAAAGAATTACTACCACTTCGGATTTTTATCCCAGCAAACGAACCAGGTTTACGACTATCTTTTGATAAGTCGTTATAAGAGCTCTTGTGAGAATTCTTAAGACACCGAAAACAAGATCTCTTTCCCTTCAGAACTTTTATTTTTCATCGTATGTCCAATTACATGCGCTTACGCAATCTTCACAAAAAAATGATCACAAAAAATGCACTTTGCACTACTCTTGCAATTAACCAGTTCAGCGGTAGTTGGTATAAAATCGGAACGATTACTACGTACTTTCTTTTTATTCTCCACATTACTACTGGCTTTTTTTTCATCTAATCCGGACACAGCGAGAGCTATTCTTTCTTCATTTTCAACTTCTTTCCACAAAAGTGACATAAAATTTTCCAAACGTTTTTTAAAGTTTCTTTCACTACTCGTGTGATCACTATTCTCGTTCGTTTTACATGCATGCAATGCAGCCTCAACTTTGTTTTTTGTTTGGTGGAATCTTAAAGAATACTTACATGCTTGCTCCGCTTCTTCTAGCAAATCTCTCACTCTACTTATCTTCTATTGCCAATGCCATTATCTTGTCATCTATCTCCTTTATTTTTATGTGTTTTTCTTCTAACAGTTGACATTTACCAGTAATTTCATTTTCGTTTTTGAGTTCTGCGCTACATAGTTATAAACAGTTCGTATGCAACTTAGTGAATACTGCTCTTAAGATTTTACGCTTTTTTTTTTTTTTTATTTTCTCCATGATCTATTCTGTCCTGTTACAGTCGCTAGATGTTAGAAATGAAAGTCCTACACTTTAGAGGAATGAAACCTTTTATTACAGCTATTCACTTCACACAAAATCACTTGACACAAACAATAACATCTACAAGCACACCTTGCCGCCACAACTTCTAGTACTTCTTCTTCTTCTAACTTCTAAACTGCAAACTGTGTACAATGTTGCCAGCTACTATTTCCAACATCTCATCAAGGACCACAACCATGCCAAATTTGATTAAGACGCGTTCATTTCCGTCAATAACATCCATTATTTCTTATTCTTTCACTAAGATTAAGCTCAACTTCGATGACCAATAATTCGGGAACCTGAAGTCTGTACACCGTAATATTTCATGCCAAGGTTGTGCACAACATTTCATTCCATAATATTTCCTATGTCTACAAGATTAAACATAAGTGTGGATGACCTATGTGATTGTGGACAACAATAAACATTTGAACATGTATTATGGCACTGTGAGGCGCTAGATCGAAAATAAGAAATTATCACGATGAAAACATTATGCGGGGCCACACTGACAGCGCATATTGCAACATCTGACCATATAACATCTGATGTTTCTGGTCGTACATGGTGGTTTTAAACTATGTTTTAACATCCACATCCAACCGATAGTACGCATGTGGATACATACTAAGTATGTTATATAAAACTATTACTTCTGTATATGTTTTGAGAAATACAAGTTCTTAGTTATATAATGTTTAATCTTGAAAGAAACCTGAAATTACGCATTTAGAAAGTATATTCTGATGGACTGTAAAATAAAAGAAAGGCATAAAAAATATTTTATTTTGTAAAGCATAAAAAAATATTTTATTTTATTACAATTCAATTTTTTTTATTCGACATTCAAATAAAATAACAACAGGCATAAATGAGGAATGGAACAGTAATTGCTAACAGAATAACAGAAAAATATAATAATTTGAATAAAATTGTAACAATTGCATTAAATAAATTTATGAAACAATTGCAAAAAACTAATTGTCAGCAGGAAATATATTTCGATAGTCGAACCAAAGGAAAGGGGTAGAAAACCACCTGTCAACGGCATCATATCTAGTGTTACTGTCTGCTTTTCTACGCCATCCAATGATATTACACCTTATTTGTATAGTATGTCGTCCAGTTGTATAAATGCTCAGTGTTACCCTTTGTGTTAGAGAAGAAATACCTCATCTAGTTCTTTTCCATGTGGTAAGGTGCCAAGAACCTACGACACGTTTCCACGTTGGATAGCAATAGATATGCGTTGAATTAGGAAATATGTTGAACGAATATCTCCAGTAACGATAGAAATGCGTCTGCCTACTTCTCTAATAAAATCAAGGCTTGCAGATCCCCAAGCACCACCAGTCTCGATGGCAATTGGAGCAAAAATAAATTTATCAAGGAGGTTGTTATATTTCCTTTGCTTTTCTGCTTCTCTACGACTAGCAACAGCTCCAGCTTTCATAACGGCTAAAGGGAGACTTGAATGGGCAAATGTATCTGAACATGTAAAGTCCCATACTAGTGATTTGCCTTTCAACCTAGGAACTAATGTCATGCCATCAGGTCGTTTACCATCTGAGCGACAACATCCTGAAGGTTCACGTATTGAAGGAATTCCAGCTGTGATAAGGGCTCGTAAAATGATATCATTCACAGAGGACTGTCTAGTGTGTCTACCCATGCTCTTCATGCATGAAAGGCCATGCAGGCCACTTTGGGTAACTTGATCCCCGCAAGCTGGACAGCGATGTGGCTCACAAATACCTGCACCTGATCTTAAGGCGACAGAGATTCGAAATGCCTCATTAGTCATATGAAGACCTAATGGTGGGGAGGGTATTGCAATCAACCATGCCCCAGCATGTAGGGATGAGGCAGCACGAATCCTTGCTTTATTCTCTGGATCAATAACTGACTGTAAGAGAAGTTCATGAAAATGCGCTGCAATTGGTGTGTTCCAAGATGCCTGAGAACTTATTTTGTTAATTTCTGGAAGATCTGTATCAATTAAATTTTTCCATTTGGTAGAGCCTCATTTTATTTTATTTTAATTCTGCCGCCAAGAATTGGATCCAGATTGTTACAACTGTTTGAAATTCAGCTGCGCTGTCGAAACGTCCGGCCAGAGAAATCGTTTCAGGTGGGGGAATAGGTGGAGTAAAGACGATGATCAAGATATTCCAACCCACCAAGATCGGCCATTGTACGGTGTTTGTCGTACAAGTTGGTGCGGGCAACTATAAATTGTTTGTGCCATCTTGTGATGATGTCCTCAATCATGAAATCAGGTCCATACATTTCACATAACTGTCAGTGGATCTCTAACAACAACGATTCTTAGTGTGGAAAAACTTGATAACTACTAGTCGCTTCGTACTCGACGGGACATTGTACGCGCTCAGTCACATTTACCGAACCGCAATTCTCTCACCACTAACTCCACAAAACTGCGGTTCATGTTTGGTTATGACTACTTGTTTGTCTTCCATTGCTGAGATTCGGGTACTTTCGGAACTTACTTTCTGGATGCTCCTCCTCATATGTCCTTAATTTGTTGATACCTTCTCATGTAAATGTTCCACTGAAAGAACAAACCTCGTATATTTCTGTTTCTGTTACATAGTTATCGATGAACAGAATGAATGGTATATTCTGGCCGTTTCCATTATATTATCAGCGTGAACTGAATCAACATTCCAATGAAATAGAAATATTCAAAACCTACTTCTCAAAGCAAGATAACTCCAATGTTTACCGAATGTTGTTCTTTGTCGAAAGGCGTTAAAGTACATAGGTTAGTACATACACGTAGTAATTCACTTGTGCAATCGTGCACGAGTGAGAAAGTTAAAGAAAACATGTTTTAATTTAGAGCATACAAACTACTTCTGGATCATATTCTGTACTGTTCCTGTCTTTGTTACGCAAAACTTTTTTTTCTAACGAGTAAAATACAAATATTAACCCGTCTAAGATTCTTTAATTAGAGTCTGATAAATGGACACTTGTTTCGTTTCTCTGTTCTTTGAATATACTAAATTATGTCATATTTTGGTTCCCGCGCATTATTTTAGTTTGGAAAAGATTGGACTACTATTTATATTGAAAACATATACATACAGTCAGAAGCAATATTAAATACAGGTTAGAGGTATAGCTCCAACCTATACTTAATATTGTTTCTGACTGTATTATCTCCCACTTATTCTTGTGCTCTCTCTCTCTTTCACCCTCTTTCTCTTTCTATTGTTCTCTCTCCTCAGGTCCAATTAAACAGAAAAGCTGTTGTCTTTGGCTCGAAAGCTTTTAAGTCTTTATACCCATTATTTCAGTGAAACTTGGTAAGAAATATAGCCTGGAATATGAGTACAAGTGTTTTAGAGGCTCCTTTCATGTAGGTGCTTAAACTTGCTGTCTCAACAGGGGTGCCAAAATTAAGGAAAAAATACAGGAAAATATGCCGAAGTTATAGACAGTGACATATACGTTGACGTACGTATTGATATCATTCTAAAAACCTGGTTCACTCTAAACACAGTGGTGTACGAATAAAATTTAGAATGTATGAGGGAGCTTCTTAAGTGATTATTAATTTAATTTTTCAAAATGTCATAGTAAAGTTTGAACATGTTTTCTCCATATTTACTAATCGTATTTCAATGAAATTCAGCAAATACTGTAGGCTATAAATATAGATTAAGAAATGAAGTACCGTAAAACGGGGCTACTTTGACAGGTTTCGGACTAATTTAGATGTGTACACGGGACATTTTCTGCAACCAATGAATGATACTATTCTGATCATAACAATAGGTATCTAGGCTATCACATCCACTACTAAACCTAAGTCTCTACAAGTAAGTTTTGGCGGGAAGAAATTAAGAAATACCTGTCAAAGTAGACCCGGGGGTGGGTCTACTTTGACATCTTATGTATTTGCTGCATAAGGTCAAAGTTGCTCAACGTATGGAGTTATTTTGACATGGGATTTATGTAAAGTGTATAAAAGACTGCTTTGGTTATGTGTAAGGTACGGTATGCTGTATACTTGATGGTGCATCTTTATTTTGTTGTGGTGCATCATTATACACCACTATACAAGTTTTTCTAAAGCTTTACTTTTAACATCTTTTACTTTGAACATACACGGTGCTTTACCTTATATTGTTACTTTATTTTTTACTCTACTTTATTTTTTTTTACTTTACTTTACTTTTAACATAATTACATATGTACCGGTATGTTATCTTTACAAGTAACAATGGAAAGAAAAACCTTACTCGTCAACATCACAGTCGTAACAAGCATACTGAGGATTTTTTGACCCACCCTTACAAAACCCACACACCCATTTTTTGCACAGGACACATTGAATCCACTCTCTTCCACCCTTCCACGACACGTTGATGCATATCGTCAGTGTTAATTAGATTATTCATTAGGGGGGGATAAACAGTGGCGGATCTAGAAGTCCTTATTTTATATATTGGGGGACAGAAAGGATATTGAGAGGGGGTAGAAATACAATGGGAGAAATACCTCATCCCCTCCGGCAATTCGCACCGTGGACACCATATCAGTCTTTATCTATGAAAGTATATGCAACAATTCTCACAGGAAGCACGAATTGCTCATCTGTCAAAGTAGCCCCGCTCTATGTCAAAGTAACCCTAAATGTCAAAGTACGGTACTTTTTGAAGTGCAGTTCAGTGTTGCCAATTTGGGGGAAAAGTCGCTAAATCTGGGGGATTCGCCTTCCAGGATAGCGACAAAAAATAATTTTTCCGATTAGCGACTTTTTTGGTGATTTCGGAATGACGATTTGGCGACTTACCTACAAATCTAGTGACTTTTGTGCTGCGAAAAACTTGTACTATTAGCTCGAATCAGTTCAGATATATGTTTATTTTCCTTTTGCTTATTTGAATCAGTGCAGGTGTTGACGAGCTGGGAAAGTGCATAACATTTATCTCTATATTCCCACTTTGATTGCTGTTAACTCTAACCTCCTCATGGGTACCAATCCCAGCTTTTAATGGTCTTTAGTTTACAGAGCTTCCTTTAGAGGCACAAATAATACACTGCCGATACCAAACAGATTATCTGTAGAAGCGAGAGTAGAAGTGAAGTGTGTAAAATTTTTTTCCTAGACCTTTAATTTTGTTCGTTTTTCTAAACTCATTTTTGATTTCGCTGAAGCAAAATTGATCATAACGTTAAAAATGTATAAAAGTGAAATAATTATTAGTTATATATGTCTTTCATATATGTTCTTGTAGCGTAGATAGTATTATGGTTTGAATTGAATTGATCACGTATCTTATATACACACACACATATTATAGCAAACTTTCACGAAATTTTTTTAGCGACTTTTCACCGAAAATTGGAGTCATTTCATCTCCTATTTAGCGACTTTTTGTATCAACTTGTTGGCAACACTGGTGCAGTTACTTGACCCTTGGGCTCCTTCAAGGATTACTTAAAAATCTTGGAAAAGGCTAAGGAATTTTTGTGATAATAACATAATAATAATAAAAATAATAACATCTAAAGTAATAATAAATTTACAATAACGGAGTAAAATATATGCAGTAAAATAACGTCGTAATGCAGAATTATATGCAGCTTGAGAATAAAATATACCTACGGGTGTTTGTGTTATTTTGTTATATAACTAAGGAAGCCTGTAGAATAGAGAGAGTCAAACTGTCGAATGTCTAGATCGTATTATGTGAAAAATGATGTCTGTTACGAGTTTGTTAGAATGGAACTCGGAAATACACTTTTGAGAGTAGCGTTTTTGGACTTTAGTTCGCCATCTATTAGTTTATAAAGATATTTAAGATCACTGGTTTTTCATGACGAGTGTCAGGCAGTTGAATATTTAGTGTTCGTAACAGTTCGTGTTTTGTTACTGCACGTGTATGAAGTACTCTGAAACGTACTATTGCAAGAAAGAAGTTTAGCAGGAATAAGTTAGTAGGAGCTGCCATTGTCCAAATAGATCAACATTACTCTATTTTAGGGGAAATTATTACCAAGTAAAACGTTGCTAGAGAAGAGAAGTTCCATATTTCTGTTAATCTGAACAGAAGTTCTAGAATGTGTATCGATTGCTTAGTTATAGTGTTTACATGTCCTCTAAAACTTACTTTAGTGTCAAAAGTAACTCCGAGATCCTTATGCCTATTGACTCTCATTATGAGCAAACCATTTATGTTGTGTGAGGTGTGTACAATATGTTTTTTTTAGGGAAAATGCTATGGATCTACTCTTATCGAGATTCACTTTTGGGAACCATCTGCTACACTAACTCATAAGAGGAAAATTATCTGTCATTTTGAAGTAGCTCGAAGTCTTCTGTACTATTGACTTTCCTGAAGATTTTACAGTCATCTGCAAATAACAAGATTCTGCTGGAAGTTGAGTTGAAGCAACTGGGCAGGCCACTCACCAAAATATGAATAAGAATAGTCCAAGGAGACTCCCTTGTGCTACTCCGGGTGTTACAGGTAGTGAGTTAGAAATCGATCTTTTCAAGGTGACTCTCTGGGTGCGTCCTTGTAGGTAGCTAGTCAGTAAAGATAAGAAAGGCCCGTGAATACCAAATTTATTGGACATTTTATAAATTAGATATGGACGGTTAATGGAATCGAGAGCTTTAGGTAAAGCAAAATAGATGGTGTCTAGTTGTGCACTGTTGAAAACACTCCTTATAGCATGATTAAGTATGTTACTTAAGATAATATGGCAAGGACTCCCGAATTTGTGGATCCGAGACATATACAGTACATGTAACAGCATTCGAAAGCCGGATTCATTATGAACACAATGACATGCGAAAGGATGAGCCTAAGGTAATTAATACAAGAGCAGGAGGTTCCTAAGTGATACTCTACAGTTATCTTACGCTTCAGCAAAGAAGCGGAAATAATAGGATAATAGTAAGCATGTCATCCCGCAGCGAAGAGCAAGGAGGGACAGTTTTCCAATGGATTTTCTCGAAGACTTCAGTTCTTCAGTTCAGTAAAAGGTACAGTGGCAGGAAATAGAAAGAGAGCATGAAAGAGACTATAGTTGATGGATGGAACTAAAACAAAAAAATGTACCTTAAGACGAAGAGGTTGGCTGAAAATCACAGTGTATGGAAATTTCTCAGTTGCGGAAAAGTGACCTGTCTGTAGCAGAATACCTGTGATGATGAAGGTGCGAGAAGGGACGCAAAATCAGTTTCGTTGCCATTGATAAGGAGAAAAATTATCCTCCCAACAAGCATCAATTTACTTCTATTGCGTACGGCGTTCTTAGTCGAACTGAGGATGTGCAAGCTTCAATCATTCGGCAAACATTTAAAACTTCCAAAGAAGTTGGTAAATAAACGGCAGTTGAAATTCAGGGAAATAATTTCCAATAAATTAACGTAAATTAATATTTACATTGATTCTGGAATGGAGAATCGCTCAAAGCTACAGCAGTGAACTGGATCACACAGCCGTTCTAAATTTTCGTACCTTAATAAAATAATTTTGAAGAGATAATGTAAAGTTTGGTGATGACAGGGTTTGAGTAGAGCTAAAGATAGGAACTAGATTGTGAACACGGCCTCTCTAAAAATGTTCTTGCCTCTGTAAAATTTACTCAACAGTAATTTAAAAGGCACTATGCACTTCCTAAGTTTTCTTTTACACCTCTTAGCTCTATGAGCTTGTGTCGACTCTGAGACAACAACACAACTTTCACCGTTCGCACTTTGATGTCTTATCTTGACTGACTTGTTTTTATTTCCCTCCTGCTTTCTTTGTTTCCACCACAGCTGACAAAAGTGTTTGTATATGTTACCACTTGTAACATTTTATAAATTCCAGGGTAATAAGAAGTGAGTCTCTTTTTGTACCATAGAAGTGGAGTGAAGACGATTCCAATTTACCAATAAGCAACAAAATTATTGTTTTGGTTGCCAACATAACAGATATGAATTTTCCACAGGTTGTTAAATTTCAAATTTCTCTCGTGGAAAATTTCAATGTTTGGATTTAGGGCATTTAGCATCCCAAAAAGGCTAAAATGATTATTATCATATCATCTTACAGTGGAGAACCAATAGGAAAAAGATATATAAATTGAGAATTTCGTCTACCTATTAAGTCAAAAGTCAATAAAAACAACTGGATCGAGCTTTGAGCCAAATATAAGACTGGCAAGCATATTACGATTAAAGTTTTTTAATGTTTATCTTCGTAACAAAATATTATTATTATTATTATTATTATTAATAATAATAATATGCTATTTTAAGTTTAGTGTCGAGGTTATATGAGCGATAAGCAACGAGGCTATATGAGACGTGGACCTACAGCTTCACGAATCACATAAGCTCCAGCCGGGAATCGAACCCAGGTCTCCCACACTAATTGCTTAGTCACGAGGGAGATAATAATAAGAATGTAACACAACATGGAGAAACTATGATTTCATTAATATTGAAAAGTATATTTCTCAAGTTTCTTAAAAATCAAATTTACGTTTGAAGATGGGAAAGTGCGAATGTCTCCAGTGATGAATAATTATATTTTTGAAAATGTTTCGCTTTACTCTATTTTAGATATCAGTACTTCAACTAGTTTTCTTTATTATTTTTCTCTTGAAGTCCCCACATAAACAGTATAGTACGTACAATTAATAATATATTTATGTGAAAAAAAGTACGGACCAACAAGGAGCGTTATCAAGGTTTTTGTGGTTTCTATACACGTTTACAAAAAAAGTACAGAGCAACGAGGAACGTTACCAAGATTGGTGAGGTTATTATACACGTTTCCAAAAAAGTATGGAGAAACAAGAAGCGATTTCAAGGTTTTCGTGGTTACTCTATACATTTACAAAGAAAAAAAAAACGAAGCAACAAGGAGCGTTATCAAGATTGGCATGGTTATTATACACGTTTACAAAAAAAAAAAGAAAAAAAAAAGAAAAAAAAGAAAAAAAAATAGTACGGAGGAACAAGAAGCGTTATTAAGATTTTCGTGGTTACTATACACGTTTACTAGAGATTACGGAGCAACAAGGAGCTTGGCATGGTTACTACTGTATACACGTTTACAAAAAAGTGCGGAGCAACAAGAAGCGCTATCACGGACTTGGTATGATTACTATACAAGTTTACAAAAAAGTGAGGAGCAACAAGGAGCGTTATCAAAGGTTGGCGTGCCTACCATACACATTTACAAAAAGAAAAACGAAGCAACAAGGAGCGTTATCAAGGTTGGCGTGGTTACTATACAGCATCAATTTGAGGCTTACAAAATATTTTTAAGTTTATTGAAAACTACGCATGAGAATTTACACGTACCTCTATCATTATGCTCAGCTCATTGAGATATACCAATTGGTGTATGTATCATTTTTGGACATCTTTCTTTTATGTAAATAGTAATAATATTTTAAAATTTCTGAGATCGCATGTTCGAAAAAAAAAACTATTTCTTGTAACTTTTCATATTCTTGAATTGGCAACTATGGGAACAAGAGAGCGGAAAGAGCTGACGAAATAGGCCATGAGGTGGATTTTTCGTTCAACGTATAAAAACCAAACTGCGCAGCGCTTTTTGGTAGCGAAAAGGAAAAAAAAGAAAGAATTGAGAGCAATCCAATTCATTGCTAATAAAGCAATCAATTCGTTCCCTCAGATCCGTGCGTTCTTTATTACTACAATCAAGATCCGATTACAACAAATCTATTATTATCTTCTGTCTATGCACTCTTTTATGTAGCCTAATTTGATTATAAATTATGAAATCATTTCTTGCCCTTTTTTTAAAAAAAAAAATATTAATGTGATTAGTACAATTTTCCCCTTCAATCATATGTATTCAAATCCATATTTAAAACATCGGAGACTTTTTGTTCTGCGGTTCATTCTGGGTGATCGAAACCTGGAAATATTGTTAAAGACCTACATGAATTTCCCTAATTTGTAAACAAATCATTTCGATTTATTCACATTATTTTCTCTAACTTCCTTGAATTTAAATAATAAAAAAAAAAAAAAAAAAAAACACGCTACCACGAGTAAAGTATAGTCATTTTAAAAACACTGTTCACAAAGACACTATTCGAGGAATGCAGAGAAAATCTTTATGTCTTGTCTTCAAACAAATAACTTAATTACCTGAAGAAGGATAACATTTTGAAAATAACAAGATTTATTTGAAGAAAAAAAATAAAAATACCTGAACTAAATCTTGAATTAAAAGAAACGAAACGTTAGAGGTAAGTTTTCATTATTTGGTAAAATGATCAATAGAATATAATTTATTATTAGCATATAAAAAAATAAAGATGAATTACGCGAATTCTTGTGCTATTTTTAAACATATTATCTCTTCTCTAGGATGTTTCTAAATGTTCAGATTTCTAGATCTTCCTTTCGCTCTCTTACGTGTCTTTTAACTAATTACTACAGTTTCCTAGTGAATCACATAATAACAAATTCAACACATGGGTAGAATACTACAAAATAGTTCAAAGGGAGGTGAAACGGTCACGTGTTTCTTCTGAATGCTGTATTTTTTTAACATTGTAAAGTCGAAGTTTTGAATGAACTTGAAATATTCGTACTTGTTTGTATTTGCAATTAAGGTTAAAATTAAGCATTGCTCCGAAGTGTTATAAAAATTCTTTGCAGACAAATTACATCGTAGTAAAGTCCACAGTACTACAAATTTAACACCAAAGAGGCTGCGCAGCTGTCTAAAAGCTAATGGAAAATTCGAGAACTTGCTTTTGAGCATCTTAACACAGCAAGGGGCTCAATTCTAGTGTATGAGGTCCCTGGTGCGACCCTCGGTCAAGTAAGTTTGTGCTGATCAACACTCTCTGTGTGTTTTGTCGTAGTACTCCCGTTTCCTCCCACATTCAAATTCTATCGATTCTTTCACCATCATTCACATGTCTCAATCATCCGTCTCCTTTAGCCTAATGGGCATAATTGTAGGATGTTTAACTGAAAGATTTCATTTTATTTTGAACACCTTAACAAATCAGACAACACAATTCATTTGATTCTTATTTGATGCAAATTAGACAAAGATAAAAGTGAAAGTGTGATTCAAAAAATGACGTATCAAACCTGCAAACGTCCGTCAAATTTGGACCAAACGCAGTGGTTGAAGATCGTGAAACTTCCTTAAATAAGATGTGTCAAAGTTGATTGAAATTTACATGCCACAAGTTCATCAAATTTGACGTATTGGAACGTGATTCAAATTTCACATCTCAAATTTGGTTGAAATTTGAATCAACTTTAACACAGTCAAATTTTCACATGGAGTTTTGTATTTAGGAGTCGCCTTAAGCGATAAGTGAAGAAGTGGTAAATTATATGATGTAGCTATTGTTTATTATAGTAATATATAAATCTGCGTAATCTATAGGTCAGACTATAATTCTAGTTCCATGTTAGGACTAATAAACAATACAAACTAGATATCTACAATCAACGTATTGATATCGTTTATAAATGAAATTAACTCATATTAAATTGTATAAAGCAATTCATTTTGATAAGGAATGGACATCTAAATGGATTTGAAGAAGGTATTTCGGGTGTTGCAAAATAAGTGTTACAACTCTTGGGAGGTCACTCCTGCCACTGAGACAAGAAAAAAAAGTTCTCTAGACCTGAAACTATCGGGCATAGTTTCAGATCTACAAGGTGTCGAAAGCGTGGGAAAATGACTTTCGGACGCCAATAGTTCGGAAACTATCCAAGTAAAGAGAGCGGGTAAAAAATCACTGAAGAAGTCATACCTGCTGTATTGAATTTTGTATGTTTCACAATCCTACCATGCACGCGCAAGGGATTCCCCAAAGGAACATAGGGAGTACCGGATAATCTGCCAAATGAAAATTGGTCTAAATGGATATGAATTGATAGGGTTTCTACCAGGTAACAATAATTCTTTTGTATTAAGTCGATATCTGGAACAAATACAAAATGGCGGACACCTTCATACCCGTTGTGTGTGGTTGCATAATCGCCAGGCACGGATGCTGACCAGCAGTGACGTTCTGAGTATTAAGTGTAGCGAATTTGTACTCAAATGTTCTAGAAAGACATCTGGAGTGTCGGTAGTGCACAACAGATGAAGCTGTGTGATCCACATCTGTGAAGACACGTAACGAAAAATGCCCAGAAATGCACTCATATTCAGTAAACAGGAGTTCAAAGAGTCGGAAATGTCAAGAACAGCATCAAAAATATGAAAGCCATTGCTAATTCCCCAATAGTATTCTATCAAACCGATGCAATATGATGTGCACTGTTGCATACGAATAAGGATGCAGCAACTGAGACCACGTTGAAATTGTGCTAGGGGACTCACAAAGAAACTGGGAAAACTAAAGGAATGGCACTAGTGGATCGCATTATCGATTTTGAAATGTGTTGATATCGATATGTAACTACTGGACAAATGTCAACATGTCTCATACTGCTGGGACACCATCTCACGTGCAAAAACTAGGAAAATAACGTTGTACATTCTGCTATTATATCTCGTGCATTTTTTTGGTATAACGTAACTAGAACACGATTGTATCAATGGCCTTTTGTGTTTGGGACATTGTTCCGTAGTCGACACATATGAAAAGAAATCTTTTAATCCATGGTTCAAATTCTGAGAGAGCGTGAAAAAAACAAACTTGCATCATGTTCCACGTCTTCTGGGACATATGATGTACTTGAAATATAGGAAAATACATCCAGAAATTAGTATCTTACACACAGTGCACATGCCAAGACAAAGACGAAAATGAACCAATTTGGCCCATGTAACACTACAGATGGAACACCATACATATGGAAAATAAAATAACATGAGAAATAGGAAGAAATGTCTTAAAGCTCTGATTGTTTACAACTGTGCAGTAGGAGTAACAAAATGAAAGACACAAGCATATCGGAAGGCTGTACAATACGAAGCAAAAAACCTGCAACATGAAAGTTTAAGTTCATTGTGAAACTACGCCAACAACATAGGCAACCAACCTAACGTCTTTGTGGCACTGATCACGCCAGG
This sequence comes from Thermobia domestica, assembly GCF_964235325.1. NCBI lineage: Eukaryota > Metazoa > Arthropoda > Insecta > Zygentoma > Lepismatidae > Thermobia > Thermobia domestica. The sequence goes on from NC_137461.1 coordinate 67,856,881, forward strand.
ATAACCTTCGGCTTCGTCCCCCTGCACACTTCGTTTGGAGCAAGAAATGCATAGACCACGTGACTACAAACCACAAATTTCTCACAAGATGGAGTAATAGATTGAGGTTCTTCTCATTTCTCTTCTCATTTTACATCCTCAGTTTTAAAGAGAGAGAAAGAGAAAAAGGTCAACGTGATAAAAACTAAATAAAGAGGAATATGTGAAATATAAAGGAAAAGAAAACGTGCGCATATATTGACAAATGACACATGCACTTCAAAGGAGACCATCTCAAATTTTGTTATGAACCATATATAATAACTGTGAGAATCAGCAAACCACAAAGACATAATTACACACAGTAAGTGTTATACAACACATATTTATTTAAACAAATAAAAATGCTTGCAGAAAGCTGAAGATGTCTTTAAAATCTCAACCATAACTGAAACAAGAGATTACTTCTCTATTGTTTTTCTTCGTAGCATCCATCTAAATGGAGAAATGAGAAAGAGATAACATCTTAAGAGATTCGCACGTATACAATATCGGAAACTGCTAAATGGAAAAAAGTACCGTCTTTGGCTGTGATTCGAAACCAGAACCTTAGTGTTAGAAATCCAACACTCTACCGATGTAGCTAGTCTGACATTAATACCCTGTTCCTCCATCATTACCTATGAAAGATGGAATGGAGTCTGCAGAAAACTACGTCTAACATGTCCACGACAGACCGCCTATAACCTATGTCTAATTGGTACTTAAAAAAGCTAGTTCTACACGTGCATAGAAAAGTAAAATCAAATGAGTAGTTAGTACACATCACTTTGTCTGTCTCACTCTATCTCTGACTATAGAAATAGAGGAAGAAGAAAAAAAATATAGAGGTTGAGAATACAGAAGAACAAGCAAAAATATAAGTTGCAGGAAAATGAATATCAAGGAGAGAGAGAGAGACATAGAGACAGAGAGAAAAATAGAGGGAACGGAGCAAATGATTTAATATACATCGGAAAAGAAGATTCACAACTGTGCTATACATTTAATGTATTGAATACTCTGCAGGCCCGTATCCACGGGGGGCTAGGGGGGCCGCCCCCCCATAACTTTGGCTGGCCCCAATAAAGGTTTCACGATAGGCTTGCAAATAAACTATAATATGGTGATGAAGTATAATATGATTGGGTCGGGCTCCCCCTAACTTCGGCCGCCCCCCCCTAAATTTGTGGGCTGGCTACGGGCCTGATACTCTGTTTCTTCTAAATTGCTTGCTAGATGACAAATATTAATTTGTAAAAACGTAGCAAATGCCCGCGTTGTCTTGTTTTCTTACTATTTCAGTAATAATGGAAAACGTGGTTTATGCAACATAATAAATTACTAATTTTCCCACAACAACCATGTAGATGTTGTTGATGATTTTGAGTTTAACGTCCGTTCAGCAGCGAGATTATATGAGACGTTGACCTACTTATTAACGTGGAATTCGAACCATATGAGCTGCTGCCGGGAATCGAAGCAACCATGTACTGTTGGTAAGAAATTTCTAAGCAAAAGAAAAAACTGATCAGCAAAATACATAAAACGATAGTCCTGCAAACTATTACTTAAAGAGAATTTATTGTAAAATCAATACATCCATGTGGCGGTATATAGTCGTAAAGTGATTAGAAAACTTAATATTAAACTGTCGATCACATTGTTTTACTTATTTGAATTCAATGTCGTATAGATTCGGTTTTAGCTCTAGATTTCAGCGTTCTCACTTCGATTCTTAACTTGTTGGAAATATGCATTAATCGAAATTATAAAAACATACGAAATTTAACTATCTAAAAGAAGAGAATAACATAAAAATCCGGATTAGAGTATTACAATAAACATGTGTATTTTCTTTAGGGTTTGCAAGTCATAGCTTATAGAAATTATAGAAAAAACGTTCGTTGTGAAAGCACAAGAAAAAAAAACAGAGAATAGACACAAACCTCAGGTGGGTTTGAACACTAGAAGGCGGAGGTAGTGGACTACTCTACTAAACCGCTCGGCTATATCTTAATCCTCTAGTACGTTTTGATAAATATTGTCTATAGTATTTGCACTTTACTTGTTTCTGTTTTGTTGTTTGTCATATAATGTATACGAGTGGCGAATAATAGAATAGAACTGTTTTAGACGAGTATAAACAAATTTCCCGGACAAGTTGTGATCTTATATGTATCTAAATTGCACAAATAAATCAGATTAAATCTGTAAAGTGCTTCGTGGGTTTTGATGGAAGTTAACTGTTGCATAGTTACGAGTTTTTGTTTATGCCCACCACTCGCTGGAAGTTATGTTCTTAAAAAATAGTAACTGCTACTATATTCTAATGTATTGGATTTAAAAAAATGGAAAATATTTTGTTACTAACAGTGAGTGAGTATTTTTGCGTGCAACAACAGTTGATTACAGGCACATCTACTTCTTCTACGCATGCCTTTCATAATACGACGTCATGTATAGCAATATGTTGCATTATCCTATATTCAAAGACTTTCTAGCACTTTTACTTTGGTGTGTAAGGATGGCGCAATATGATCATTCTGTACGCGAGAGTGTTATCGCTCTAATTGAACATGCGGGATTGAGTGTTCCTGAAGCAGGCGCTCGATTAGGCGTGCATCGTGCAACAGCGTTCAGGTGGTGGAAAAAATATGAGGAAACTGGAAGCCTAACTCGAAAATCTGGAAGTGGTCGGCCACGAGTGTCCTCACCGACACAAGACCAACGATTAGTTTATCAATGCTGTCGACAGCCTTTCATGTGTGCCCGAAAACTGCAACAGTCTACCGCCTTTCCAGGTTATGTAACTACAGTCCGACGGCGAATTCGGGCCGCAGGCTTAAGGTCCTTCCGGGCTGCTGTTAAGGAGAGATTGACAGAAGATCACAAAGTCGATAGACTGGCGTTTGCAGAGCTAAATATTACTTGTCACTGGGACACTGTTGTCTTTACAGATGAAAAAATATTTTCCACTGGAAATTTTGGGCCAACACGTGTGTATCGCCCATCTGGAAGACGGTTTGATCCACAATATATGGCCCGTTCAGCGCGAATGGGTCATGTGACGATTCACTGTTGGGGATGGATATGCGAGACTGCAGGTTAGGTGGTATCCATCGAATTATAGGCCGATTTAATGGTAAAAAAAATGTTGATCTTCCCGACTTTATGCTCCCTGAAATAAAAGCACATGTTGGCGACGACGTACTCTAATCCGGATTTTTATGTTATTCTCTTCTTTTAGCTAGTTAAATTTCGTATGTTTTTATAATTTCGATTAATGCATATTTCCAACAAGTTAAGAATCGAAGTGAGAACGCTGAAATCTAGAGCTAAAACCGAATCTATACGACATTGAATTCAAATAAGTAAAACAATGTGATCGACAGTTTAATATTAAGTTTTCTAATCACTTTACGACTATATACCGCCACATGGATGTATTGATTTTACAATAAATTCTCTTTAAGTAATAGTTTGCAGGACTATCGTTTTATGTATTTTGCTGATCAGTTTTTTCTTTTGCTTAGAAATTTCTTACCAACAGTACATGGTTGCTTCGATTCCCGGCAGCAGCTCATATGGTTCGGATCCCACGTTAATAAGTAGGTCAACGTCTCATATAATCTCGCTGCTGAACGGACGTTAAACTCAAAATCATCAACAACATCTACATGGTTGTTGTGGGAAAATTAGTAATTTATTATGTTGCATAAACCACGTTTTCCACTATTACTGAAATAGTAAGAAAACAAGACAACGCGGGCATTTGCTACGTTTTTACAAATTAATATTTGTCATCTAGCAAGCAATTTAGAAGAAACAGAGTATCAGGCCTGTAGCCAGCCCACAAATTTAGGGGGGGGCGGCCGAAGTTAGGGGGAGCCCGACCCAATCATATTATACTTCATCACCATATTATAGTTTATTTGCAAGCCTATCGTAAAACCTTTATTGGGGCCAGCCAAAGTTATGGGGGGGCGGCCCCCCTAGCCCCCCGTGGATACGGGCCTGCAGAGTATTCAATACATTAAATGTATAGCACAGTTGTGAATCTTCTTTTCCGATGTATATTAAATCATTTGCTCCGTTCCCTCTATTTTTCTCTCTGTCTCTATGTCTCTCTCTCTCTCTCCTTGATATTCATTTTCCTGCAACTTATATTTTTGCTTGTTCTTCTGTATTCTCAACCTCTATATTTTTTTCTTCTTCCTCTATTTCTATAGTCAGAGATAGAGTGAGACAGACAAAGTGATGTGTACTAACTACTCATTTGATTTTACTTTTCTATGCACGTGTAGAACTAGCTTTTTTAAGTACCAATTAGACATAGGTTATAGGCGGTCTGTCGTGGACATGTTAGACGTAGTTTTCTGCAGACTCCATTCCATCTTTCATAGGTAATGATGGAGGAACAGGGTATTAATGTCAGACTAGCTACGTCGGTAGAGTGTTGGATTTCTAACACTAAGGTTCTGGGTTCGAATCTCAGCCAAAGACGGTACTTTTTTCCATTTAGCAGTTTCCGATATTGTATACGTGCGAATCTCTTAAGATGTTATCTCTTTCTCATTTCTCCATTTAGATGGATGCTACGAAGAAGAACAATAGAGAAGTAATCTCTTGTTTCAGTTAAGGTTGAGATTTTAAAGACATCTTCAGCTTTCTGCAAGCATTTTTATTTGTTTAAATAAATATGTGTTGTATAACACTTACTGTGTGTAATTATGTCTTTGTGGTTTGCTGATTCTCACAGTTATTATATATGGTTCATAACAAAATTTGAGATGGTGTCCTTTGAAGTGCATGTGTCATTTGTCAATATATGCGCACGTTTTCTTTTCCTTTATATTTCACATATTCCTCTTTATTTAGTTTTTATCACGTTGACCTCTTTCTCTTTCTCTCTCTTTAAAACTGAGGATGTAAAATGAGAAGAGAAATGAGAAGAACCTCAATCTATTACTCCATCTTGTGAGAAATTTGTGGTTTGTAGTCACGTGGTCTATGCATTTCTTGCTCCAAACGAAGTGTGCAGGGGGGCGAAGCCGAAGGTTATCCTGGCGTGATTAGTGCCACAAAGACGTTAGGTTGGTTGCCTATGTTGTTGGCGTAGTTTCACAATGAACTTAAACTTTCATGTTGCAGGTTTTTTGCTTCGTATTGTACAAGAGCGCTTGCCAAACAAAGTAGGTACTCCTCAAAGAAATGAATACAGAGAAAGTGAGGCTCCTCCGAGCCTCAGGGCTCGAGCACTCGCTTTCGCTCGCGTGGTCGCAGTTTCCAATTCTACTGGGAGCCCACGGCCTCAGATTCAAGACCCGAGTAGTTATTTTCCTATTTTTCCCAAGTGGGACGGTGTCCCAGCAGTAGTGGGACATGTTCATATTTGTCCATTAGCTACATGTCGATATCAACTATATCGAATTTGAACAATGGATTAAGAGATTTCTTTTCATATGTGTCGACTGTGGGACAATGTCCCAAACAAAAAGAGCCATTGATACAATCGTGTTCTAGTTACGTTATACCAAAAAATGCACCAGATATAATAGTAGAATGTGCAACGTTATTTTCCTAGTTTTTGCACGTGAGATGGTGTCCCAGCAGTATGAGACATGTTGACATTTGTCCAGTAGTTACATATCGATATCAACACATTTCAAAATCGATAATGCGATCCCACGAGTGCCATTCCTTTAGTTTTCCCAGTTCCTTTGTGAGTCCCCTAGCACAATTTCAACGTGGTCTCAGTTGCTGCATCCTTATTCGTATGCAACAGTGCACATCATATTGCATCGGTTTGATAGAATATTATTGGGGAATTAGCAATGTCTTTCATATTTTTGATGCTGTTCGTGACATTTCCGACGCTTTGAACTCCTGTTTACTGAATATGAGTGCATTTCTGGGCATTTTTCGTTACGTGTCTTCACAGATGTGGATCACACAGCTTCATCTGTTGTGCACTACCGACACTCCAGATGTCTTTCTAGGGCATTTGAGTACAAATTCGCTACACTTAATACTCAGAACGTCACTGTTGGCCAGCATCCGTACTTGGTGAATATGCAACCACACACAACGGGCATGAAGCTGTCCGCCATTTTGTATTTGTTCCAGATATCGACTTAATACAAAAGAATTATTGTTACCTGGTAGAAACCCTATCAATTCATATCCATTTAGACCAATTTTCATTTGGCAGATTATCCGGTACTCCCTATGTTCCTTTGGGGAATCCCTTGCGCGTGCATGGTAGGATTGTGAAACATACAAAATTCAATACAGCAGGTATGACTTCTTCAGTGAATTTTTTATCCGCCCTCTTTACGTTGGATTGTTTCCGAAGTATTGGCTTCCGAAAGTCATTTTCCCACACTTTCGACACCTTGTAGATCTGAAACTATGCCCGATAGTTTCATATCTAGAGAACTTTTTTCTTGTCTCAGTGGCAGGAGTGACCTCTCAAGAGTTGTAACACTTATTTTGCAACACCCGATATAAGTAAAATCAAACCATTAACGTTTCACTTTACTTAAAAAAGAATACTTTTCCATGTGAATTAATGAAATAAAAAGCAAAGATTGTACATTCAACATCATAAATAGCTCTCCCTGCTGGTCTGGTAGATAGCGTGGATGCTTTTGGTGCAAGGCTCTTGAAATTTGAATGCTTCCAGCTTGAGCTGTACGTTCACGTTTCGTATAGTGTTGAAAAGCAGTGGCAGATCTGGAAGACGAAAACTAAGGTGTGTGTGTGGGGGGGGAGGGGGCAAGCCAGAACCCAAACTATGATAGGTATATCATGAGTTTAAATTTTTTCATGTGTCTTACAATACTTTCTAACTTAACTCTCTCCTGATGGACATTATGACTTGATGGTACGTGGACATTATGGGCCTTAAGTATTGTTTTACACATTGCATAAGAGAAAAACTGGAACTGAAACTATATCTAATGTTTCAAAAATTTTCCAATAAAAAATAAAAGACAACGCTTACTATAAACTTTCAAATATATATCTATATCTATCTATCTATCTATCTATCTATCTATCTATCTATCTATCTATCTATCTATCTATCTATCTATCTATCTATCTATCTATCTATCTATCTATCTATCTATCTATATCTATCTATCTATCTATCTATATCTATCTATCTATCTATCTATATATATATATATATATATATATATATATATATATATATATATATATATATATATATAGGGCTGGATTTAGGGAAGTGCACCGGTGCACGTGCACCTCCCTTCGTTATAAATATACACTATCTAAAATGATAAGCTAGCAGTGAAAATAGTAACACTTTCCGAAGCTTTCTGCCATCATGTTCCATTTCGGGCTTAAAAGAAGATAGAGTTTTGCAAAAGCAATAGTTTAAGTTGATTTTTTTGAAGATTGAGGAAAATGATTCACTAAGCACAAAAATATTACATTTCTCAAATAGGAAAAAACAGAATCTAGGAGAACATTTTTCCTGCTTACCATTTGCGACTGTCTTTAAAATACCTCCCTCAGCTCTATGAATCTGCGTTGCCAGTGGTAAAGAATATTATCACATGTCACTTTAAAGAGTTTAAGTGTGATTGGTTTTTTTTTGGGGGGAGGGGTAGTTATTGGTACACCCCCGTCAAAAAATCCTGGATCTAGCCACTCAAAAAACTGGAGAGGCCTACGCCCCCGGCCCCGGTCTAGATCCGTCACTGTGTGAAAAGAAACCTTAATCTTTAAGCAACAAAATCAAATACGTTTAATGCAGGAAACAAGGAACAACTGAATGGATGTGTGCATATACTGTAGACTAAGAACGAAAATGTGAGTAGAACTCTTTTATGATATTTTGAAACAGAGTTCCATGTTCTCTGAAAGGGACGCAGGACTATCGTTGTAATAATAGTAAAACCATATTAAATATCTGTGGAGAGGGATTGGAATTCGAGTTGTCTATGGGATAATATCTGAGGCTATCTCGTCTCGGAGAATGTGTCATGAAAGTGACATCTCGTCTCGAAAAGTGAATCAGTTTCTATTTTTAAGAGCTCTGCCTCGTCTATTGGGCAACACTAATATTGGATAATTATTGTTTGTTTATCTGTTGAACTTAAGCGCCCATTTTCAGCACTGAGGCCACCCGAGACGTGGATCTACGTGTAGTCCAAAGCATCATAATGTGTTCAAATTTTTTAAGGCTTTATTACCAGCAATCAAACCTGGGACACAGAGCACCAAAGACACACGTGCTAGTCACTAGACCATTGGAGAGAGCTAAATAACATTTAGAATTTTTAACAATACCCTAGAGTATCTTGTAATCCAAAGATGTCCATTTCCCATGATATAGATCCAAAAATTATCCTACTTTCGTATCTCCAGTCAATGGCTCTAACCTTCCTCAGTTTCAATGGCCCTAACCTTCTTCGGATGCAGTTTCAATTAAATATGTTTCCTTGTAAAAAAAAAAAAAAAAAAAAAAAAAATTATGAAGTTTTGTATAACTTTTAGTTACGAACTGGTTTAAATGTTTCAACTAGTATTTTAACCATCTTTCCTAATACCAATGACGCATTTTTCGTCATGACTTTTTCCTTCCTTGAAGACACTTCTAATGTTACTCCTCTATGTTACAACTTCTACCATGTTTCTTATTATTATAAGAAAAACCAATAATAATTTATTGGAATTTTGTCTATTATACGTTCTATCTTACTTCTAAATGAATATAAACAAAACCACTTTCAGCAATAGCATGGCAATTTGCTATTGAGTTACCGATCTATTATCTGTTCCATCTTACTTCTCAACGTCCATAAACAAATTTATGTGAAATGAAAGTTATGATTAATTTGACGTTGAGTACTGACCTATTATCTGTTCCTGCATCTTACTTCTTATACATCAATAAACAAAGCCTTGTGTGGTTATAGCACAGTGATTTTCTGTTCAGTTACTGTTCTATGTACTCTTATGCAAAACAGTTCATCACTAAAAGTATAGTTTTATTTTAAAACATCTATATAAAATTAAGACGTGGTGAAATTATAACATAAAGAGACATTACGTAATACTATTACATAATGTATTACTTAATGTCATTTAAGTAGTTGTGTTAAATATGTTGATCATTTTGAGGGTAAATTTATTCAGGGATTTTTTAAAAGAAAGAAGTGAGTTTCATATCACGTTGTGAAACTATAGTAGACGTCCAACCTAGAGGGGTATGATGTTCTAATCAGAAGCGGTAGATTTATTAGTTTCATTTTCAATATATTCGGATAAGAGGGAGTATTGAACTTCATTTGGGATGTTGAATCTACATCAGAAAAACACTTCCGCTAACTTAACAAAAGATCAAAGAAGAATATTTTTCTGCAATTCTGAGTAGAAAAACTTATCATATTTATGATAAGAATGAAAATACTTGTTTTTATTATCTATCCACCTTAATTTAAAGAACGGTTAAAAACGAAAAATTGAACGTTCGTACTGAGAAGTTGCAAAACTGACTGTTTTCCTAATTTTTGTATTGTTCCACGACCTTACATTATTCACAATTCTCTTGGTCATAAGAAATAATGTACGAAAATCTAAACAACACTTAACTTAATTGAAGATACAAGTGTGTTTCCGTTTTTGATACTTAAGCGTATATAAATATCTCACAGATTTGTTATGGTAGCAGTTACTAGCTTTTAGAAAGTTGGCAGAATATAACTCACCCAAACGCGAAAAATAGAGAAAGCGAGTCAAGTTGTGTAGGAACTGTTATTAAGGTTAATGCATGTTCATTTTTTTTTTCTGTCTTCGGTTTGCATCAGTCTTCCTTCATATTCCCTCTTTTTTTTTTTCTTTCCAAGTGGCTTTAATTTTCGCCGACGCTGACTTGTGTGTAGTACGTAGGATACGTTTTGCTGCTTTACGCCTGGCACTTAGGCAGAGCCGCATTGCAGACCAACTGCGATGGAATAGATAAGACTTCTTCGTTGCTCCTTCTCTCTCTTTCTTTGTCTCTCAGTTTCACTTATTGCATCTTTCGTTCTCTTTCTTTATCTATTTTGTTACATATAGTATAACCCCTAAGACTTATTCCCTTCTTATAAGTGCTGGGTGTTCGTTGAATACTTTTTGGGTACACTTTCGTATTCATTATTTTTTTTTAAATTAGATGTCGCAGGTCTTTCCCTTCTAACACTATTTATTTTTAGTTTTATTCAATTTTAAATACCGTATATACTCGAATCTAAGACGCATCCCGGTTTCTAAACTCCAAAAGTTCTGCTAATTTCTTGTATTCAATTCTAAGACATATCCTGGATATTTAATGAAGCAACTCAGAATTTGATGGTAGAAATTAAATCATACGGGTTTATTTGTTCAAACTAAACGTTTAAATGTCAAGATTAAAAAGAGAACAAAGGTACTATTTTACATGACCACACAGACATGCTGTGTGCGTTCCGGGAAATGGGCGTGTTGGAGTGGTTTTGTAAGCGATTCCAAGATACATCCCTCATTTTATACCTGAAATTTGGCAGAAAAACTGCATCGTAGATTCGAGTATATACAGAAGCGTAAAATAGAAATTCCTTCTGTGAAACTTATTTTTATTAAGGAACCACCATTTATCCAGATTCATCTGGTGGCTGGAGTTCTTGGTTCGATCCCAAGTTAGCTTTGTAGTGGACAAACACAGTGTACATGGGTTTTCCCGGGGTTGTCACGTTTCCTTTCTTCATTCCACCATTTCATTCATTTCTCATCATCACCGTCTCCTTTAGCCTAGCCGGTATCTCAGTGGGACGTAAAACTTAAAAATATAATTTCCATTCATTTTATCCAGATACAGTATTCACTACAGGAATCCCAATGTAGCAAGATAGCTAATGGAAGGAGTTTAAATGAAATTTCGAGTTATAATCAGACGATTATTTCCCTTATGCTAAAAATGACTACTGATAATTATAAATGAATTATTATGAATTAATTGAGAATATGGGAGGAAACGAATGAACCTCAAGAAAATCTATTTTGCATGATGTTGTTCACCACAAACTCAAATGGCGAGAGATCGAACCAGGGGTTATTCGAACTCCCACTTTCACTTTATATCACCTCAAAAAAAAAAAAAAAAAAAAAATTAAATTAAGTTTTCATGCAGATGAAAATGAATTCAATTGAAGTGCCAAAACAAATATCAACAGATTGCGGTATATACGTATAAAATTGAATTCAAATGGTATTTCTAATGTAAATACTAATGTAAATAATTTAGATACATAGAAATATAAATATAAATGGACTACTTTAGAAACAAGACGTAGAAATAAGTAAAATTATTTCAGTTAAATTGTCAGCGTAAATAAGATTAGATTAAAAATCAAATCTGTAAGTTTTACGTCCTATGGTTATGCCGGGTAGGCTAAAGAAAATCGTGATGATGAGAAATGAATGAAATGTGGGATGAAGAAATTGGGAGGAAATGGAAGAACTCCGAGAAAATTCAAGCACATGGTGTTTGTCCATCACAAAGCTCACTTGACGCGAGCCGGGATCGAACCAAGAACCCGATGCAGCAGAGGTAAAAGCTCTACCACTGAGCCACCGAGGCCCTCATAAAAGTAGATTAAAGCCGTTAGCGTACGCGCCTTTGGTGTGGGAGACCCGGGTTCAATTCCCGATGGGAGCTCATGTGGCTCGGATTCCACGTTAATCAGTAGGTCCACTTCTCATATAGCCTGTAAAGTAGATTAAACGAATGGTTAATATAAATAATATATATATAATTAGTTCAGGTAATTTGTGAATTAAATAAAATGAAACGCTTTAGGCAAATAGTTTAGACGAAGTGCCTATGGAAATAGAATGAGATCAAACGAAATGTCAATTAAACAAAATCAAATTTAAACGAGATACTACGAGAAGTATATAGAGTTCACATGATGGATCAATTAAAGTAAAATAAATTCAAACCAGGTGTCAGTAGAAATACAAAATGAGTTTAAGTTAAATATCAGTTAAATATTCATTCAATATGAGTTCAAACCATGTGTCATTTTAAAGAGTTTAGGAGAAGTCAATGTAAACGAGATTTAATGAGATGTCAGTGCAAGTAATGATAAAATTTATATAAGTTGTCAGTATAGATACAAATGTGATCAGTTAAGTTGCAAGTATAAAAGATTTAGTTTAAGTATGGTATTAATATAAGTAAAAGTATTTAAGGTAAGATATTTGTAGATGAATGAACTTAGATGTGATACTTATCCTGATCAATATATATAGCGAATTCTCATTCAAAATGTGTATGTTGATGGAATGAGTTTTGTCTCTTAATGAGAGATCTTGTCAATGTAGATTAAGTATTCAAGTGTATGGAGTACTTTTGGATAATGCCCATCTTATTGATATAATTTTGAAATTCAATTTCATTGTGAAAAAGTGAATTTTGATGAAATTTTCTTGGTTAAAACACACTGAGTTGGAATGATTTATCTGTCAACAATTGGATAACGTAAGATTTTGTTTAAATGATGCACCTGCTGAAATCAATAAAATGTATTTAAAGAGATGCTCCCTTCAGATTTCGGAACTATGCTATGTTTAAGTATCGGAAGTCTTATAGAATGGCCATATCTGTCTGTCTGTCTTTCCCTCTGTCGACAAGTATAAGGGCAAGAAATATCGATATATCGAGAAGCGGTCATTTGCATTCGATTCAGTATACCAAGAATAGATTACCCTCTATCCATTAAATATTTATTCAAACTGGAAGTATCATAAATGAATCATTTTCCGATTTTAACATTACTCGCCATAAACAAAAAAGGTAACAAATAGCGATAAGTGATATCTTTGAATCAACTCAACGTCTGAAGAGAAAAAAATAAAATAAAATCTTCACCAGCATCTATATCTATTAAACCTGAAAGTGACAGAAATTTATTACTACTTCTGGTTTTAATATTGATTTTGACTGAACAAAAGCCGTAAGAGATAGAGAGAAACGATTTCTTTGGAATCAATGCAGCGTTCCGTCTTATCTTTTAACTTTCTATTCACACCAGAATGGTACAAATTAACCATTTCCGGTTTCAACGTTGGTTACCATTGAGCGTAATGGTAAGAGAGAGCTAGAAGTGGTCTTTTGTAATTTATTTAGTTTTTCAATAATACATTTATCTAATCCAATAATCCTCTATTCAAACCGGAAGTGGTAGAAAATAATTATTTCATGTTTTAAAGTTACATAGAACAAAAATAGTAACGAATAGCAACATGTTTTCTTTTTCTTTTGATCGAGTCGATCGACTTAAGAAAATATACTATACGTACACCTTCATCCACATGTTTCTACTAAAACTGGAAGTGGGAAAACTATCTCCGACTTTAATCTTGATTTCCATAGAGTGAAGATGGTACGATATAGCGATAGACGATTTGTTTGGAATCGATTTAGTGTCCGAACCATATGTTTCATCTACTTTGTTAACCGCCTATTCAAACCTGAAATGGCAGAAATTAAGCATTCGGTTAGAGTGTTGAGCGCCGTAGAACAATAGAGAAGGACAAATGTAATATTTTGGTATCGATTCAGCGTCTGATGGCAAGATACTATCTTCATTCACATGTCACTTCCAAAATCGGAAATGTTAGAACTTAACTTCTACTTCCATTTTCAATATTGCTTTCCCTTGAGTAAAAAGATAAGAGATTGCCAATAATGGCTTTCTGGTATGAATTCAAATCTCGATGAAGAGGTTTTTATCTTTGATTTTATCTCTCTATTGCAAATAAAAAATATATTAGATGTACTATTTCTAGTTTTAGTGTTAAATTCACATAGTTTGGAAGTTTACTGTAGTTTCACACAGTGAAACGAAACTAACTTGTATGTGAAATGTATTTACCTAGGTATATTAATATTAGCTACCGTATTTGCGTTAATGACATTATAATTATTTGTCATTAATGGTTGTATTTGCATTAATGGTTAATACATTTATACCAGTAATTATTTCAATATATTAAGATAAGTAATATAAGTTTTTAATCGATACTAAAAGCTAAATACTCTTTGTCATTACAATTTGTACATGAGAAATCTTTTCTATTATAGAACAACATATTAGTAGAATAGTTCTAAACAGAGAAAACTAACGTATGTTTGTTACATTTATGTTGAAAATTACCAAAACCTATAATTACAATCTTGTGCACACATATTTATTAAACATAATAACATTTATGATGAAAATAACTAAAATCAACTATCTACAATCTTCTGCACGTATATTTGTTGAACATGGCTATATTTGTGTTAAAAACAACCTAAACTAAACAATTACAATCTTCTGCACGCATATTTATTAAACATGTTGGTTATATTTACATTAAAGATAATCATAACTAAACAATTACAATATTCAGTTTATATATTTATTGAACTCAGGTAAGTTAGGTTACCTTAGGCTAGCTTAGGTTAGGTTAGATGTTATATTAGGTTAAGTTCCATAACAGGAATTTCTCTTTATTATAACGAAATTGTTTTAAATACAATTGATTTTTGTCATGCGTGAATCAGACATTGAGTTCATCATCCCGTAAATCATTCAGTAGACTTAGTCAAACATCACAACAGAAATTACTATCATACTTAATCTACTATCATCTTTACTATCATCTTTTTATATCTCCAATACTTTCTTAACACCCTGTATTTTAGCCTCAATAATATTATTGAATAACAATCTACAAAAACTTATATAATTACAGACAGGATGTGATTAGGCTCCAGCTTTCCGTACCTTTTATTTTTCTTTCTTTCTTAATATCAATTGAGGTTTTACGTCTTATCATAACTGTTTCGTAATATAGTAATTTTATTGTAAAAATTGATGAATGTGATGAATGATGATGAAAAATGGCGCATATTTTAATCTTTTGAAACGTTACCTTTTAAAGGCTAGCTGATATACGAATAAAGTTTAAAAGTAATGTTATGATATTATTGCAAGTGCCTTGCCTGTAAAATAAGCACGTTATAAAACTTAAATTTTCACCAAAGAGAACAATTGGCTTTGGTTACTTCTTATAAAAATGTATGAAATGTTTTCCGACCTGAGGGAGAAAATCCAGAACACAGTTTTAAGCGCTTCTGTTTTTAGAGGACCGTAAACAGATTTGTCTGCGTCCTATTCATTTGTTAGCGAATATTCTAGAACCGAGTTACAGAGACAAGAACTGGACAACTGGATGCTCTTGAATATCTGAGTCAGATTTCAAGACTTTATTCAGAGGTTGATGACAATGAAAGAAAACGTCTGATCCAAAGAATGTCAGTGATCTACTGTGCCAAATGTATCTGCTCTAACTTGGTGGAAAGAACTATGAACTTCTTGTGGGCTCACAAAATTTGCAAACAAAGTCCTTTGCTTTCCTGTCACAACTGCTTCTTGTGAAAGGATCTTTAGGATATATGTGAACGTCCACACGAAGAAACGCAACCATTTAACAAATGGACGCAATGCTAAAGTGACTTTGGTATAGCATAGCCTGAA
Organism: Thermobia domestica; assembly: GCF_964235325.1. Classification (NCBI taxonomy): domain Eukaryota; kingdom Metazoa; phylum Arthropoda; class Insecta; order Zygentoma; family Lepismatidae; genus Thermobia; species Thermobia domestica. The sequence goes on from NC_137461.1 coordinate 67,872,486, forward strand.
GAATATATTACTATTTAAAAAGATATACGTTGGTGATGAAAAGCCTTCCTAAGGGGAGTCGACCAAGTCCTAATCGTAACCAAAATAAGCCTACAGCAGGTATAAAAGGATATTCAGTAAAGAAAAGGAAGAAGCAGATTAAAGGACGAATGGATACAACATGTGAAGAAAACCAGACACTTCTACATCTACAGAATCTGATGATGATGTCGATGTCTCGTATGCAGAGAATGGTAACTCTGGTATCACTAAGAATAGGACAATGCTCATTCTGATGTTCCTGATGCAGAAGCATATAAAAGTCAATTAAACATTGGAACTATCGAGTCTGACGTACACTCGTACAACAAAATTCTTCCATGTCTTATACTGTATCATACTTCCTATTTTGTAACTTAACCTACTTTAATAGAAAGGAGACTGTATTACTGTCATAGCTATGATTTTTATTTCGACAATACCAATGTCTTATCTGTATTAAATAATCATAAAAACGAAAAAAAATATTTTTCTCAAATTTCTATGAAATATTTCGATGAAATATTTCAACGAAATATTTCAATTTTAAAAATTTCATGAAATTATCCATCCCTATATACACTTCGAAAAGTACCGTAAAGTGAGGTACTATTTTTTTTACACATTTAAAATAATATATGATGTGTAACATTATCAAACTTACGAGAGTGCTATTCTAAGGTTTTTGTAATTCATCACGGACAATAAGAATTTAATAAAGTTAACTTAAAATGTGAGTAATTTCATTAAATTCTCTTAACCCTTTCTACACCAAAACAATAACCATTGCTACAGCATTGTTTTGCAATTGAAATGAAATTAAGACACAATTCCCTTCCTTTTTAATCAAAATATGTACTTCCTCATATCTTTTCTTCTTTTTGTCTTCATTTTATGGAATACTTCGACTGCAGTTTTCTTATCCTTTTTCTCCTTTTTTTTTTTTTTTTTTTTTTTTTACCCTCGGAGCCTCGCTTTTATTACGCCATAAAGAAGAAACTAGAACATGTAGTCGTCTGCGTAATTCCCACCTCGTGTTTTACTTGTATATTGCACGTACATACTTGGGGTACATATTACTTCCTCGTTCATCCCACCAGGAAAAGATATACATATATGTTAGTGCTACACTATATACATCCTTACATGGATCAAGTAACATATTTTACGTCACTTAACATTTACATTCCTGCTGTGTATTTACAATTTACATTGGTAATAAAGTAATACAATAGACTTCTTGTTAACGGATCGCCACTGGACTGGGCTTTGGTCGGATAACGAACATGTCAGGTAAAACAAAATTTATCATTTCATTGCCCCCAAATTATATAGTATTTCTATAATGGTTAAATAAAGTTTATAGTGTTATATATTAATTCAATAAATTTAACTTATCACAATGAAATGTTTGGATCACCAACTGCTCCAGTGACCTCAATTGAACAAAATACTGTATGTTGAATAAAGCACAATAGATTATCAGACAATTATTTACGTTATATGTATATTGATTTTAAAAAACACAAAATTTAAAAAGAAGTACTATTGAGCCTACCATACTGGATGACGGATTAAGATTAGGATTTAGATTTCTGGGCTTTTGGCATCTATGGCCACGTTAGCCCATCACGTTTGAGGGATGAAGTTCCTCGGCGATCACACTTTCCGATGAAAGGGAAGGAAGAAAGGATTAGGGAAGCGACTTGGGACCTGTATGTTATGTACCATCCCGGAATTTGCCTGATGTGAATGAGGGAAATCCAGAAAAAAAAACTCATTCAAGATAGGTAGCCTGAAAAAGCTGTTACACTTTTTCGACTGAGTATCTCCACCGGGAATCGAACCCGGGACCGCTTGCACTTAAGGCGAGAGCGTTAGTGACTACCCCACTCGGGCCTACCATACTGAACGGAGTATAATACTGTGTTCTATTATTGTTCGATCCCAACTCGCGTCGCGTGGATTTTGTGGTGGACAAACACCGTACTCGTGGGTTTTTTCGGGGTTCTCCCGTTTCCTCCCACTTTCTTCATTCCACCTTTTCACTCATCTCTCATCATCACCGTCTCCTTTAGCCTAACCGGCATAACCGTGGGACGTAAAACTTAAAGATTTCATTTCATTTTTTCTATTATGGTCGTGTGAATGTTTATTTTTGTTATGGAGCACCGAGCGCGGCCGATAACGAAAATTAATTATTTCTTGGAAAATGGATGGTTAAATAACGAAACTTACTTATTTCTTGATAGATGAACAGCTAAACAGACAAACTGTTAAAGAGAAGGCGGTTGGCGTTACTTTACAAGAAACTAGTATAACCCGGAAACTAGTAAGTCTTTATTTTTTAATTTTAAATATCTTTCCGTTAAATGTAGTTTTAGTTTATTTCTGATTTGCTGTAGTGGGATATTATCCTGCTATTGTCACAATGAAAGGTTTAGTGGAGACATATTTTAGTATTTGCTTCACCCAAAGGATTTTCGCTAAGCTCACTTCCTCGCAATTTTTCCAGTTCTAGTGAAGAATTTAAAGGCAAATAGGTTTCGAGTATCCACCAGCACGCCCCATTCGCCCGCTTTGGGCTGGGAAAATACTCTATCCTTTGGATCAGTCTTACTCTTATTAATGGTTTGTAATATACTGAATTTTCCAATACTTGCAACAGTGCCGAATGCCTAGAAATTCCCGCTTCCAGGGAGCTTACACGCTAAGGAACGTTTTAAGTCCATTAGACTCAAAAACCCTAGTGTCCGAACCACTAGGCTCTAGACAAGTTCTATATCTTCCAGTTTTACCTACTGGTAAAGGCAGCCTCTCTAGTGAAGTAGAGGTCAACTATCAAAATGAGAAATAGAAAAACCTAAGAAGTCACTATCTGCAGTTGGTAGCTTGTATAATTCTCTTTTTATTTGTTTAAGAGAGTATACACCCCGGTGATAGTATGTAAATTTATTGAGGTCATTGCCTTCGAAGCTAAGTTATGTAACTCCTTAACGATCAACAGTAGAATACGTAATTGTGCGTATGATTATGTATAATTTCAACGTAAATGCACTGATTTTGAAGATTTATTTATTTATTTATTTTTCAAATAGTAACCTTGCTCTGTGGTCTTGTGAAAATTCAATTAGGATTTGATTTTGGGATTCGAAGCCAGACCATGAAATTTCTCATATTTGTGTGCATTGTTAATACTGTAATTAAGCAACATCATTGAGTGTTACCTTCATGCATAACTGAAACAATTTTAATGATAAGCTTTTGTTTGTTTGAAAGATTATACACGTCCGGTAATGTCATGTAAAGTTTATCAGTATCTGATACAGTCTTCGGAAATAGCCCATCAAACTCCTCAGCTACTGATAGTGTTAATGCCATAATTAACAGATTTCCTTATGTTTATGCTTAATTCCAATATAAGATTTGGTTTTATTTGAAGCACTGATTTTAATTTTTTTTTTAATTTGAAAGATTAGAGTAAATATATACATTTATTTCACGTGAATTTTACCACTATCTGATTATACTCTTTGGAGCTAGACTATGTTATTCTTTAACGACCGAAAGAGTTAATATCATAATTGTTTGATCAAACACAAGTTCAATATACGTATACCGATTTTAAAGAAGCATTTTTTGTTTGAAAGAGCAGAGTGGCATGGGAGTTGAGTTGAGTTGATTTTGAGTTTAACGTCCCGTTCAGCAGAGAGGCTATATGAGACGTGGACCTATTGATTAACGTGGAATCTGAACCATATGAGCTCCCGCCGGGAATCGAACCCGGGTCTCCCATGCCAAAGGCGCGTACGCTAACCGCTTAGCCACGGAGAAGCTCAGAGTGGCATGGGAGTGTCGTCCTTATTACGTCTCTGTCTTCTATTCTAGGAATACACTTTTTCTTGGCTTTCTTTTTCCTTTGATACCTTCATTTCGTGTTTTTAAGTTTACCTCTATTCCTTTAATGATCTGTTCTACATTTTTCTAAAATTCATTTCTTCTATTGTCTTCACTTTCCCTTTGTTGTGATTACACTTCTTTTCCCCTTCTTAGCGCCTCATTCTCTGTCTGTCTGTTCTTGACCAGTGGAGGCGTACGAGAGAGGTCAGCAGTGCTCCTATCCCTGACCCAGACTTCTGAGGGGGTTCTGCCTGTAGCTGATGCAAATGATTAATTGCTTGTTAAACAATTAGCATCTCGATGGTGGTTGGTTGCTTAGCGAGCTAACGATGGCAGTCCCCAAATCTTCATTTCCTGTCCCATCCCTGGATCCAAGCGTCGTTTGCTGGAAACTATGCCACCGATAAAAAACAGACCAAGAGAAAGCAAGCTGGATCCAGCAAATTCTAGATGTTGCATTTAATGATATTGCATGGTGTAAATTTCCGATCTTTAAAGTCGCGTGAAGTTGGCCCAACCACATCGTAGAAATACAAAAAAAAAATTATGTCAAGATTTAGTGCTTAATTAGTGCTAATTAGTGCTCAAGACCGCAGAATTAGTGCTCAATTGGTTTTCGAGATATATCGATTATTAAGATGGTTGGGCCAACTTCACGCTTTCTAAAAGTTGTTTCAAAATTCAAATTAAACGGTATAGATAATTAGTGCTTAATTAGTGCTCTTCATCCCACATGGTCCCAGAATTAGTGCTCAATAAATAAGGGTATACGGGGCATATGTATTTTTGGGGTAAATGTGAGTTGGCCCAACCACTTCGAAAGAAATCAAAAATTTTCATGTCACGAATTAGTGCTTAATTAGTGCTTTCAATCCCGCATGGTCCCAGAATTAGTGCTCAATTTATTCTCGAGATATATTGATTATTAAGATGGTTGGGCCAACTTCACGCTTTCTAAAAGTTGTTTCAAAATTCAAATTAAACGGTATAGATAATTAGTGCTTAATTAGTGCTCTTCATCCCACATGGTCCCAGAATTAGTGCTCAATAAATAAGCGTATACGGGGCATATGTATTTTTGGGGTAAATGTGAGTTGGCCCAACCACTTCGAAAGAAATCAAAAATTTTCGTGTCACGAATTAGTGCTTAATTAGTGCTTTCAATCCTGCATGGTCCCAGAATTAGTGCTCAATTTATTGTCGAGATATATTGATTATTAAGATGGTTGGGCCAACTTCACGCTTTCTAAAAGTTGTTTCAAAATTCAAATTAAACGGTATAGATAAGTAGTGCTTAATTAGTGCTCTTCTTCCCACATGGTCCCAGAATTAGTGCTCAATAAATAAGGGTATACGGGGCATATGTATTTTTGGGGTAAATGTGAGTTGGCCCAACCACTTCGAAAGAAATCAAAAATTTTCATGTCACAAATTAGTGCTTAATTAGTGCTTTCAATCCAGCATGGTCCCAGAATTAGTGCTCAATTTATTCTCGAGATATATTGATTATTAAGATGGTTGGGTCAACTTCACGCTTTCTAAAATTTGTTTCAAAATTCAAATTAAACGGTATAGATAATTAGTGCTTAATTAGTGCTCTTCATCCCACATGGCCCCAGAATTAGTGCTCAATAAATAAGGGTATACGGGGCATATGTATTTTTGGGGTAAATGTGAGTTGGCCCAACCACTTCGAAAGACATCAAAATTTTTCATGTCACGAATTAGTGCTTAATTAGTGCTTTCAATCCCGCATGGTCCCAGAATTAGTGCTCAATTTATTCTCGAGATATATTGATTATTAAGATGGTTGGGCCAACTTCACGCTTTCTAAAAGTTGTTTCAAAATTCAAATTAAACGGTATAGATAATTAGTGCTTAATTAGTGCTCTTCATCCCACATGGTCCCAGAATTAGTGCTCAATAAATAAGGGTATACGGGGCATATGTATTTTTGGGGTAAATGTGAGTTTGCCCAACCACTTCGAAAGAAATCAAAAATTTTCATGTCACGAATTAGTGCTTAATTAGTGCTTTCAATCCCGCATGGTCCCAGAATTAGTGCTCAATTTATTGTCGAGATATATTGATTATTAAGATGGTTGGGCCAACTTCACGCTTTCTAAAATTTGTTTCAAAATTCAAATTAAACGGTATAGGTAATTAGTGCTTAATTAGTGCTCTTCATCCCACATGGTCCCAGAATTAGTGCTCAATAAATAAGGGTATACGGGGCATATGTATTTTCGGGGTAAATGTGAGTTGGCCCAACCACTTCGAAAGAAATCAAAAATTTTCATGTCACAAATTAGTGATTAATTAGTGCTTTTCGTGCCACATGGTCTCAGAATTAGTGCTTAATTTATACTCGAGATATATTGATTATTAAGATGGTTGGGTCAATTTCACTCTTTCTAAAGATTGTTTCAAAATTCACGGAATAGGTAGTTTGCTTAATTAGTGCTTTTCATCCGACATGGCGCAGAATTAGTGCTCAATAAATAAAGGCATACAGATGATATTTAGAATTGGGTTATAATTGAAGTTTCTTAATTAAGCTGTACTTATTCCTATAGAAAATATTCCTAAACATATAGAAAATATTTTTGTAACCTAAAGATTGTTTCATACATTTCATTTGTAGTATCTCTTTTCTTATAAAAAACATGTACCCACAGATGATGACCTTTCTCAGTCCTCGCAGTGCAGTTGACCCTTTCCCTCGCGAGGTAGTTTATTCATTACCCTCACTCTGTTTGGGGTACGGAAACTTGTCTTCGTCCTTGCGTATTCTCCTTCTCGCAGTGGCCCTTACACTCGTTCACCCTCACCCTCGCGAAAGAAGTTGTCTGGGGCCCTTCCTCGCCCATGTCCTGGTGTTTAGAATTTGTCCTCTCCCTCGTGCAATCTCGCCTTCCCTCTCGAAGCTTGTCATCGCCCTTGTGTACCCCCACACTCGCGTCATTTTGGGGAAAGACTTTGAGGGTGAGGATGGCCTCAAGAGGGTCACCCTTGCGAGAATGAAAACCTCTGCATGAAGTTACATATTTTTTATATAAGAATTTGGGTACCAACACTTGAAAATTACTTATTGTCTTTAGGATTTTATAATAACACCGACTCAATGCTAGATATAGTGGCTCGTGTATTTGACCCGAAAACTTTGGACCCCTCCCAACAAAATTTTTGGGTGTGCGCCTGGATTTAGGGCTATGCGTTTGACGCCACTTCCTTAAGAAAACGTGTCACTTCCAATAGAAGTGCCTACAATAAGAATAGGGTAGTTCAACTTAATACGTGAGGATAGTTAAAAACAATAGGCTACATCCTTTGGCGCGGGTTGCTCGGGTTCGATTCCCGTCGGGAACTTATGTGGTTCGGATTCAACGTTAAGCTATATGTCCACGTCTCATATAGTCGTGCTGCTGAAAGTGACGCTAAACTCAAATCAAACTAGAAACAATTATAAACATCGGCACCTTTGCTATCTTAGTCAGCGTTTTTCAGCTCAAGAATGTACTATTGAATCAGAAGCAGTTTATCGACATTTTATCTTCATTTAATTTTTTCTCCCCCTCTCCTGCAAAAACAATTACGTCTGCCAACAGTGCATTTACAATTGCATTAGAAATAGTATTTTATTCTGATTACAGTTGCATTCTGTTATGCATTTGCAGCATAAGAATCATCACCATTTGACATCTAAACGCTAATTAGTTTTTAAGTATGAGGTATTTGGAAAGGAAAAGGTCTCCATGACTTGCATTAAGTAAAACAATATTGTTACTACATGCCTTCCATTGCTCCAACAATTGGATTTGGTTTTGCTAAGTTTCATTATTTGAAACGCTTGAAACGCTAACAGTATTGAAAAATGAATGCAACATTATCAGAAGTTTGCTTAATTTTCAGCTTACAGTAAAAAGGATGAAAGGAAAATTACTATAATATGATGTCTGACAGTGGAAGAAAATGAAAAGAAACATAGACACTAGAGACTAGTAGAAAAAAAATAGATTTTTATAACATAATAGAATATATGAACAATCATAACTTATACAGTAAGTGAAATATTAGCAGTGCAATAGCCCTAGAAAAAACTCCCTAATATTAGTTATATTTTATGTTACCAGACATACTTCAGAATGCAAATATTCCAATTCTTATAATACAATAAATTTTCATAAAACGAAGTAGTTCATTTTCATTATTCTACATAAAAAGTATACCCAAATTCATGTTATAATTCAGTATCTAATAACGAAAATTAATTATAAAAGTAATAAAAAAGATTATTTTTTTTATAATACAGTGTTGTCTTCTTTCTTGCCTCGATCATAGATTGGTGGGCAACATGGACATTTTAAAACTTTTCTCTCCCTTACGAGAGCTGTTTTAATACTTTGATAAGGTCGTAACTGCATCTAGATTCCTTGGTCTTCCTCGTTTTCCTTTTTCCTTTCGCACTATCCACAGGATGATCCAATCGGATTGCCGAATAAGATGGCCAAGCATATTGTTTCTTCTTTTTCCTATTATCTTCACGATCTGTCGTCCTTCATTAAGTTCTTTTAGTACGTCTTCACACACACAATAATACAGTACCACAAATAAAATAGTCTTAATCATATTTGCATTTTGTTTGTTTACAGATGATTAGACAAAAGTTACATAAAACTTTTTAGCCCAGAATGAATCCTCCGTTATAAAGGTAGGTTCGCGCAACGCCACTGAAAGGTGGCGTGTATTGCACCCCATCACCTCAAATAGCTTTGGCTATATTTTTAGCACATTTTTAATGAGTTGGGATATAATATTGCTATTATATGATTTTACTATTATATTATTGATTGTTTTTGCTTTTTTGCTTTCTAACCCGTGGAGTCATCTAGTAGTTACAACTATAAGTCATACACCCCATCTTTACGACGAAGAGTTAGGAAAATGTTAAATTATCATATTTCATTCACCAAAGTCACCAATTGAAAACATGTAACTTTAGAAAGACAGACAATACACTGCAAGGGCGCACTTACGGAGGGTCTATCGGGTCCGGACCTCCCCCAAACTTCGTAACTTAATATATACAATATGAAGGAAAGGTAACGGAACTTTTTCTTTTCAGATAACAACTAACTCCATCTATTGAAGCAACTTATCTGCTCAACAAAACTGCAATCATGAAAACCGATTAACAGTGTCAAGTTATAGCAAGAAAAGTGAGTGTATCTGGTGCCACCTTGTTACAAAAACACGATGGAGCAAAAAGCCAATATTAAATTTTGTTTCAAGCTACGTAAATCATTTAGAAAAATATCGGAAATGATGAAACAAGTGTATGGCGATCAGTGTTTATCTCGTATACGTGTGTTCGCGATTTCGGGACGGTCGTGAGTCCTTGGAAGACGACCCAAAACCAGGCAGACCGGAAAACAAAAATCTGGTGGAACAAGTGCGAAAAATGATCGTATACGATGCGAATTTGACTGTGAGATGGATGGCGGAGGAATTAAATACAACAAAAGACATGGTTCACGAAATTTTACCAAAGGCTTTAAAGAAACAAAAAGTCTGTGCTCGATTTGTTCCGCACACCTTAATTGCTCGCGTTGAACATTGCAAGGACCTGATTAAAACAGCCGGATGGAACAGAACATTCCTGAAATCGATTGTAACTGCTGACGAGACTTCTTGCTTCAAGTACGACTCGCAAATACGGTGTAAAACTCTAAAGTGCTACTTGGAAGTCCCCAAGTTGTCCGAATGTGAAAAAACGTTTTCAAGAGTCACCTGAGAAGACAATCTTGATTTATTTTTTGGACGCGTGTCTAGTTAGACCAACCACCAACACTAAAACGACCGGAACATATCTCAGAATTATGGGCTATTTATGGGCTAATTATTTGCTCTAATCCCAATATTTGGGCTCCTACTGTTTAGCGAGAAATCGAATTCAAAATGGGCGAGTCTACCTTGATATCAAGCTAGAACCACCCATGCGGTAACGATGCTCCGATCCAACAAAACTCAAGCGCCGGAATTATGGGCTATTTATGGGCTAATTATTGCTCTAATTCCGAGTTTGGGGGTGTTACCGTTTAGCAGGAATTATTCATCAAGTTGTGGGATTCGGCTTAACTTCTAGCTACAAACCTAGGGCTATAACACTTCGATCAAATAATTAAAATGCCGGAATTATGGGTTATTTGTGTGCTGGTTAGTTACTCTATTGTCGATTTTGGTTCATCTATCGTTCGCATGAAATCTCATGCAAGATTTGTGTTGATTTCTAGATAACATGGGATGATAATTTCAAAGTTGCAGTGTGGAAACGTCGATGTCTATTAACTGAAAATTGATTTATTTGCATTCTCAGCGAATGCAAATATATATCTCTACTAGTAAATCCATGAATTGTCTTTTCACGTTTTTATGTTCATTATATTCATTATGAATAAAGTGGGAGGAAATGGGAGAGCCCCGATAACATCTAAACATATGTTGTTTGTCAACCACAAAGATCCCTTGGCGCGATCTGGGATCGAACCAGGGATCACACGCACAATCGGTAAACGCTCTACCTCTGTGCCACTGTGCCCCCAGCAACGGCGAAGAGGCATTTCTCTTGCACAAAAAATTTATTTAAAAAATAATGATATTTCACTATATAAATTCTATATATACACTACTTACTTCCAAACATAATGAAGATAAACACGTGAAAAAAGAATTCATGGATTTACTAGTAGAGATATAGATTTACATTTGCAGAGAGTGCAAATAAATCAATTTTCAGTTAATGAACATCGACGTTTTCTCACTGCAACTTTGAAAGTATCGATCTTGCATCGTTTGGCTTAATCCTCGTTTGGCCTAACCAATTATCTGACACTTTTATGACAGATAAAAGATAAGCTTTATGTCCACCATTTTAAACGAAATAAGGATACTCGTTTGGCCTAATCCTCGTTTTGCCTAAAATGGTGGACTATTAAAAAATCTTGGAGATAAAACTGGAGGGAAATTTTTCGAAAAAAAAAAAAATATTCCCTACTATGTGAAGAGCTGAGCAATACAATTAGTTTTCCCATAACTAATTTGTAATAGGACTATTTGCTTTCGGAAAAAATGTTTCGACAATTGTACAGTTACTTTTCCGTTCCATTTTGAGAATATTAATGCCCCCACAGGGTGTATAGTGACTATATTTGAGATGAGAGAAACACAAAAAGTTACACCTGTTATTAATTTTGTTTAAAGGTAAGTGCTGTTCGAAAGTAACTTTTAGTTTGCAGTTTGTTTCCAAATATCTGATATTATCAAATGGTACTGCTAATCGGTACGTTAAAGGAAATATAGTTTGTGTGTTTCTTCTTATGTAGGTGTAAAAGTTATTTTATTGTAGGTTTTGATGAGCTTTCAGACGATTTCATTCCAGTTTCAACGCTTTTTTGAAACTGTTAATGCATTATAGGAGATCCGATTGTGATTCTATTGTAATTAAAATTCGTATGAAATTTGTAACTATTTCGAGCTAGATCTGACAAAAGATTCCTAAATTTGCTCATAACTTAACAAAGGACAATTGTGATCGCAATGAGTGATTTGTGACAAATCGCTCCGCTGACAAATTGCTCTTTGGATAATTCCACAATTCAAACATCTTAATGCGTTACTGACAAAGAAAGAAGAAAAATATATTTCATTTCTTATTATTACTTTTGAAATTACAACTTTTGAGTTGAATTTCCACTCGTTTCATATACTACCGGGAATGTCCATAGCATAAGTCTCTGAGATGCACAATGAGATTGAAATCCGGGTTTCTCGGTGGTTGTTTCAGCAGGAAGAAGTTGAATGCTACTCCAAACAGATGGTGGCCAACCGGGATCTGTTACGAAGGTGGTTGTCCTGCTGGGTGAGTGAGTCGGCAGACATATCGCATTTGTGGTCAATTTGTCCCGGTTTCGAGTTCAAATGGAGGACAGTTTCTCTCGGATGTAAGGCGAGAAGCGATTTGATTCCGCTTTAAGCTTATGGGACCGCTTCCAGCATAACCCGGTTGTTGTATAATAACACCAAGATGAAACAAACTTATTTCTCTCCATATGTGATATAAATACATACAGCAAATCATTTAAACAAAAAAAAAGACCTGGTTTAAACTCAAAAAATAATGTAGTAACCTCGTGGGTTATCGGCTTCTGAAGTCCATAAGATGAAGCAAACGTTGTCTACTAACTATCCGGCTGAACCCCCATATTCAGTTGGGTGTCCGTCTTGGCTAAGGTTTACTGGTGTTCGGTGCAGTAAGCGAAGTTATGAAAACATTTTTATACCTTGTTCTCTTACATGTGAGTTTCTTTTCACATTGTTAAATTACTGTAGATTTCCAAATTATGCAGATTCAATATTGAAACCGGAAATATATCTATAACTTACGGCAGGAATAGTGATAATGTGAGACATGCAACCTGTTTATCGGAAACTGAATTCTCATCAAAAACAATTTCTTATTATTTCTTACGATTTTTAATATTTAGGAATCAATATTGAAACCGAAAGTTGTACTAGTTCTTACTTTAATAGAAGACTCAAGCTGAGATGAAATCTATTCTTAAGATTTGGAATCCATACCATAAATCGTTTGGATCGTTAGAGAACGTGTCGATATGTATACGATATATGAGTAGGCCAATGACAAAACCCGTTAAATTCCCTTTTAAAAAAAAATGAGATAGTGGTTGCTCTGGAAACCTTACTTGGAAAGCTATTATTTCCAAATAGTATTCAGTAGAAAAAGCCATTTTAACTAGTTGAAAATTGAGATTGAAATATGTGTCAATTACCAAAACTTGTTAAATCCATCATGGCAACAGATGCAAAACCAGTTAAATCACTCTTCCATATTCAGTTTCATAAACTGTTAAATCCCAAACCTGCAAATAACCTAATGAGAAAAGCAGAATCAAACCCGGTTAATTCCATATTTCAAACAATTTGTGGTTTTGTAGTGTATAGAATTAGTTTAGTAATCTGAATATTTATTGCAACTCTTCGTAAATCGTTGGAAATTTTATTTGGCAGAATTTGAAGTGTGTGCTTTCATTATTTTTTTTACTTTTGGACTGAAAATTGAAAAAAAGAAAATGAAATCTTTAGTTTTACGTCCCACAGTTATGCCAGTTATGCTAAAGGAGACGGTGATGATGAGAAATGAATGAAATAAAGAAAGTGGGAGAAAACGGGAGAACCCCAATAAAACCCACGGTCATGGTGTTTGTCCACCACAAAGTCCACATGGCGCAAGCTGGGATCGAACCAGGGGCCCCAAGCACCGGAGGTGAACGCTCTGCCACTGAGCCACCGCGCACACTGGACTGAAAATGGAGACACTATACGTCTTAACCTAACTGTTCGTGAAACTTTTCTGTGCTTATTTGGTTTTCTTTAATAATTACTAGACAAATGCACGCAAAATCGAAAGAAAACGATACTCTAAGCAGCAATGATCATAATCAGACAACACCAAAATTGTCTAGAAAACATACAAGACACATGAAAAACTGGAAACGAAATGTAGCCAAAAAGACAAGATGAGTGGACTATCTATGGTTAAAAGTCGTTTGTTTTGTATTTCAGGGTAACTCTTTACTTTGAACAGGACATTGTTGGATTAGGTTCTTCTCTAAACGGTCTCTTCAGCTTCAGCAGAACCTCATTCTTAAAATGTCTCGTGTCAATTATCATTCAAAATTATAACATGCTTCTGGTACAACATGTTAAAAAATTTTGCAACTTATTTACCATTTCTAATTCTCTTTCTGCTACTGTTTTGCTCAAACTCAACATTTGCACATTTTGTTTTGCTATATTTCAAATTCATATATTGGGATAATTGGCAAATTAATATTCACCCTATGTCAATCCATAAAAGGTTACAAACTCTTCCAAAATATAGCCATTCAGTTTAGAAATGTATACAGATAGGTATAATTAACTCCGCTTGTAGTTACGAAGGGTTTGACGATTGAAAGCAGCTTAAAGCTCACGTTTTGCAAACAGGTTTTTGAGGAATAGAAAATCGAGAAAATGGTGATGCACCAGAGGACGACGGCGATATGGATTTCCATTTAGTAGATGATGATGGAGAGGAGGTTACATAATTCAATTTTTTGCACATTTGGATCCATTGTTTTCAATTTAGAACAAAATTAATGTAGCATTTATATATCCATATTCATTTGTGCTAATCTTGTGCAATGTATAGTTGATAATAAATTCCACCCTACCCCCCAATATTTTAGTAGGCATAATACTCATTTCTGACTCTGACTCCCTTTCTTTTTCATAGGTTTTGTATCTTGAGCCTCAACAAAAATAGCCGCTCGTCCAGATACAAAAGCTGTGATGTCCATTTACATACGCAAAACCTGTTTAATCCAAACTATTTCCTTCAATAACGTAATTCACAGACTAGTGTGATTATACAGCTTTCGACAGACCAACACTCACATTGTTCTTAATTTTTTTTAATGTTCTCTAGTTTCTAATGTTATTTTACAATTATGACGTGTTTAAACAGTTGTTCTCGATTTGTCACAAATTATAAAATTTGAATTTAACGGTTTTTGCTATTTTCCTACTCATATATATTCGTATATATCCATGGTCCTAGTAAATACATAAAGGAGTTTTGGTAATCCTAACTCCTCGAAAATAGTTAATATAATATTAATCTATATATTTTGCATTTCTTAATTCTTTATATAATAGGGAATTTTCTCTTATATAATATCCCTCTAGTTGAATTTCCACGATTTTTTCATTGTCCGCCATTTTAGGCGTAACGAAGATTAGGCCAAACGAGGATCCTTTTTCGCCTAAAATGGCGGACACAAACCTTATCATTTATCTGTCATAAAAGTGTCAGATAATTGGTTAGGCGAAACGAGGATTAGGCCAAACGTGGCAACACGGAAAGTATCATACCACCTTATCTAAAAATCAATATCAATCTTGCATGAGATTTCTTGCTAACGATAGAAGAAAAAACTCGACATTAGAGCAACAATTTAGCATGCAAATAACCCATAATTCCGACGTTTTGATTCTTTTCATCGGAGTATTATAGCCCTAGGTTTATTGCTAGAAGTTAAACCAAATCTTACATTTTGATAAAGAATTCCTGCTAAAAGGTAGCAGCCCCAAACTCGGAATTACAGCATCAATTAGGCCATAAATAGCCCATATTTCTGACGTTTGGTTTTCTTCGATTCGAGATGTCTAACCGTAAGAAGGGTTCTTACTTCATGTCAAGACTCGCCCATTTTGATTCCGATTTCCCGCTTAAAAGTAGGAGACTAAAAATCAGGATTAAAGTAACTAATTAGCCCATAATTCTAGCGTTTGAATTTTTAAGATCAGACAATTGTAACCGTACGTCTTTTCTTTTAGCTTGATGAGAAGCTAGACTCGCCCATTTTGAATCCGATTTCCCGCTAAACAGTAGGAGCCCAAAAATTGAGATTAGAGCAACTAATTAGCCCATAAATAGCCCATACACCTAGCGTTTGATTTTTTCGATCGGACCATTGTAACCATATGGCGGGTTCTAGCTTGATATCAAGATAGACTCGCCCATTTTGAATCCGATTTCCTACTAAACAGTATTAGCCCAAAAATTAGGATTAGAGGAACTAATTAGCCCATAAATAGCCCATAAATAGCCCATAATTCTTGCGTTTGAATTTTTTCGATCGGACCATTGTAACCGTATCGCGGGTTCAAGCTTGATATCAAGCTAGACTCGCCCATTTTGAATCCGATTTCCCACTAAACAGTAGGAGCCCAAAAATTGGGATCAGAGAAACTAATTAGCCAATAAATAGCCCATAATTCTGGCGTTTGATTTTTTTCGATCGGACCATTGTAACCATATGGGGGGTTCTAGCTTGATATCAAGCTAGACTCGCCCATTTTGAATCCGATTTCCCACTAAACAGTAGGAGCCCAAAAATTGGGATTAGAGCAACTAATTAGCCCATAATTCTGGTGTTTGAATTTTTTCGATCGGACCATTGTAACCATGTGGGGGGTTCTAGCTTGATATCAAGCTAGACTCGCCCATTTTGAATCCGATTTCCCGCTAAATAATAGGAGCTCAAAATTGGGATTAGAGCAACTAATTAGTCCATAAATAGCCCATAATTCTGAGATATGTTCCGGTCGTTTTAGTGTTGGTGGTTGGTCTAACTTGACACGCGTATTTTTTGGGGCTACGATGGCTCATTGGTAGAATGTTTACCTCTGATGCATGGGGTCCTCGGTTCAAACCCTGCTTTCGCCAAGTGAACTTTGTGGTGGACAAACACCGTGTGAGTGGGTTTCCTATTGGTTCTCCCGTTTTCTTCCACTTCATTCCACCATTTCATATATTTCTCATCATCACCGTCTCCTTTAGCCTAACCGGCATAAGCGTGGGACGTAAAACTAAAAAAATATTTCATTTTTTCATTTTGATTTATTTTTATGATTCCGAAGGTATTATGCTTCGGAAATTCGTTCCACATGGTCAAACCGTTAATGGTGAATATTATCTGGTTGTTATGGAGCGTTTGTGGAAGCAAATCGTTCGCGTAAGGTCCGAGTGTCAAGCACCAGGCAGTTGGTCTTTATGTCGCAGTTCGTGACTTTGCTTCTGCATCCTCCGTATTCGCTTGATTATCACTGTGTGATTATTCCTTATTCCCAAAATTAAAATTGGCTATAAAAGGAACCTTTTATGACAATGTTACACACTTCCAGTCTGCCGTGACGACGGTCATTGAGGCGCTTCCAAGAAAGGACATTAAAAACTATGCTAGCTTTGGTTGAACGTGCCCAGCGGTGTATTGATGCGGAAGGGATGTATTTTGAATTAAAAAAGTACAATTGGTAAAATACTTAATTCATTTTGTTTAATTTGAAAAGTTACGTTATTTTTCCAACATACTGTGTACATTTGCACCCTTTCTTAATAAAATTATACGTGCTTAGCAGATAAATCCTTGATATAGGCTAAAGATTTGACCTTACTCATCATCTGTACTAATTCTCTTCTGATAAAACCAATCTAATTTTATCATTTTTCGTGAAAGTATAACTGTTAGTATTTAAAAATTATTTATATTTTTGTTTTCGGCTGTTGAATAATACCCATTAGATACTAGATATACATAGTGTCTTGTATTATCGAAACGTTCCCAACAAAAATTTCCTTGTTATGCTACACAGTTGTGAGCAACACAAATTTTAACATTTACTTTTAGAACAACATCATAAAAATAAAAGTGAAACAACCAGATAAATATAAGATGTATCAACCTGTGAGGAACCGAACTCAGAAGCTCCCGACGTGCAAAGCTATGGAACACCTCCTATCCTGTCGAGCCAAACCTCTGTCTGGCCGAGTTCAGCTATCAAATATACCAAGATTTAAATAATATTTAGTTGTAGTGGGACATCTTCAAATTTGAATTTTACCTACCTCAGCATTTTGTCTATTATTTGTACATTTTCGAACAACCAAGAAAAACTGTACCATTCAAATAAACAAAGGAGGCTCATTAAAAAATTTGAGCCACTTCGATCAAACGTAGTGCGACATCTTCAAATTCGAATTTTAACTAGCTCAAAACTTTGTCCATTTTTTGGATATTTTTGTACAAGCAAGAAAAAAATGTACTATTCAGATAACAAAGGAAGCTCTCTTAAAAATTTGAACCACTTCGATCAAATGTAGTGCGACATTTTCAAACTCGAATTTTAACTAGCTCAGATTTTTTTTCAATTTTTGTACCTTTTTGTACCACCAAGAAAAAATTGTACCATTCAAATAAACGAAAAGGTGTCTCATTTTAAGATTTTGGGGTTGCATTTAGTTGTAGTGCAACATCTTCAAATTCAAATTTCACTAGTTCATAATTTTGTACAATTTGTTTACAATCAACAAAAAATTTTGTAACATTCAAGTTAACAAAGGAGACTTATTACAAAATTTGGGCTATTTCGATCACCTATAGTGTGATCTCTTCAAATTCGAATTTTAACTAGCTCAGAAGTTTGTCCAATCTTTGTACCTTTTCGTACCACCAAAAAAACAAAACTGTACCATTCAAAAAATGAGGGAAGACTATTTCAAAATATTCGCCACTTCGATCACCTTCGGTGCAACGCCTTCAAATTCGAAATTTTACTAGCCCAAAATTTTGCACTATTTTTGTAACTCTTCGTTCCACAAAAAACAAAATGATACCATTCAAGTAAACGAGGAAGGGTCATTTCAAAATTTGTGGGTGAATTTAGCGCGACATTTTCAAATTATAATTTTAACTAGCTTAGAATTTTGTACTATTCCTGCAGCTTCTTGTACCACCAAGAAAAAAACTGTACCATTTACATAAACGAAGGGAGGCAAATCCAAAACTTTTTGAGTACATTTAGTTGTAGTAAGACATCTGAAACATGAATTTTGACTGGCTCAGAACTTTTTACTATTATTTTGTCTACGGAGTTCCTACAGGAAATGTTAGAAAATTTGATTCTTATCAGGGAAAGTAGGATAAATTACTGAAAAGTACCTTAATATCAGGAAATAATTGATAAGTTTTTGATAGGAAAAAGTAGGCGTTCCCGAAAATTTAGGAAATGTATACATCATTAAAATTTCAAAATTTTGGCCACTTCGATCATCTTCAGTGCGACGTCTTCAAAATCGAACTTTTACTACACCAGAATTTTGTACTATTGAAGATGTCGCACTAGAACTAAATGCAGTCCAAATTTTGAAATGGCCCTCCCACCTTTATTTGAAGGGCACAATTGTTATGCTTGCTACAAAAAGGTACAAAATTAGTACAAAGATACGAGCTAGTTAAAATTCAAATATGAAGATGTCGCACTACAATAAATCGGCCCTAAACATTTTGAAATGGCTGTCCCTCGTTTATTTGAATGGTATCATTTGGTTTCTTCGTGGAATGAAAAGGCACAAAAATAGTCCAAAATTCTAACCAAGTAAAATTTCGAAGTGGAAGACGTTGCCAATTACTTTGAAAAGTGATCGAAGTGGCCAATATTTAGAAATAGTCCTCCCTCGTTTATTTGAATGATACAAAATCTTTTCTTTTTGGTACAAAAAGGTACAAAAACTGAACAAAATTCTGAGCTACTTAAATCCAAATTTGAAGATGTCGCACTACTACTAAATGGACACCGAGATTCATTCCCCAGACGATGAGCTACTTGCCCTACAAATCATTGAGATTCAGTCAGTAGCCATCAAGAAATAAACCTGGAGTGAAACTATAAATTCTCGTATGTAAAGTGAAGTGTAAATTATTTTGATGCCTCATAAAACATGACAACTTGCATAAACAACTTACAAATCAATACTTTAAACAAAGCTATTACGATTACAACCTCATTATTTGAGCAAAGCACCTCGGTCCAAATCAGTACTACATCCTAACAACAGTGGGGTTAATTTTACGTAAATTCAAACCATAAATATGCCAGATAAACTCTTACTTCCTGAGCACTAATTCTAAGAACGTTAAATGAAGACTTCTAAGAAAAAATACTAAATCCTGAGAAAAACTTACATTATTTTTTCCAAAATTGGCTGGGTAACATACGCATATGTCGAAACTATAAATATGCCCTCCATGCCTTTATTTGTTAAGATCTAAATCTTGGTCTATCTGGGACAAAAAACACTAATTAGACATTAACACCTGCCGTGCCAAATTTTAATTTTCTTGTAACTGGTTCAGTCAACTTCAAATTTACCCCAAATATAAATGTGACACTTATGATCCCATTTATAGAACACAAATTATGGTACAATGCAGGATTGAAAGCACAAATTAGGCACTAAAACCTGACGCGAACATTTTTCATTTTCTTCTAAGCGGATGGGCCAATTTCACATTCACCCCAAACGTACATATAAGCAGTATACCGGTACCCTTCTTTATTGAGCATTCTGGCATAATGTGGGATTGAAACCACTAATCAAACAATAACTCTTAACGTGAAAATCTCCATTTTCTTGTAAGTGCTCAGGACAACGTAATATATACCCCAAAAATAAATATGTCGCATAAGTACTTACTTATTAAACAAAAACTCTGGAACCTCGCGGGATTGAGAGCACTAATTAAGCACTAATTCGTGACATGAAAATTTTTGATTTCTTTCGAAGTGGTTGGGCCAACTCACATTTACCCCAAAAATACAGATGCCCCGTATACCCTTATTTATTGAGCACTAATTCTGGGACCATGTGGGATGAAGAGCACTAATTAAGCACTAATTATCTATACCGTTTAATTTGAATTTTGAAACAACTTTTAGAAAGCGTGAAGTTGGCCCAACCATCTTAATAACCAATACATCTCGAGAATAAATTAACCACTAATTCTGGGACCATGCGGGATTGAAAGCACTAATTAAGCACTAATTCGTGACATGAAAATTTTTGATTTCTTTCGAAGTGGTTGGGCCAACTCACATTTACCCCAAAAATACATATGCCCCGTATACCCTTATTTATTGAGCACTAATTCTGGGACCATGTGGGATGAAGAGCACTAATTAAGCACTAATTATCTATACCGTTTAATTTGAATTTTGAAACAAATTTTAGAAAGCGTGAAGTTGGCCCAACCATCTTAATAATCAATATATCTCGAGAATAAATTGAGCACTAATTCTGGGACCATGCAGGATTGAAAGCACTAATTAAGCACTAATTCGTGACATGAAAATTTTTGATTTCTTTCGAAGTGGTTGGGCAAACTCACATTTACCCCAAAAACACATATGCCCCGTATAACCTTATTTATTGAGCACTAATTCTGGGACCATGTGGGATGAAGAGCACTAATTAAGCACTAAT
This sequence comes from Thermobia domestica, assembly GCF_964235325.1. NCBI lineage: Eukaryota > Metazoa > Arthropoda > Insecta > Zygentoma > Lepismatidae > Thermobia > Thermobia domestica. Next base: position 67,893,346 of record NC_137461.1, read on the forward strand.
TATCTATACCGTTTAATTTGAATTTTGAAACAACTTTTAGAAAGCGTGAAGTTGGCCCAACCATCTTAATAATCAATATATCTCGAGAATAAATTGAGCACTAATTCTGGGACCATGCGGGATTGAAAGCACTAATTAAGCACTAATTCGTGACATGAAAATTTTTGATTTCTTTCGAAGTGGTTGGGCCAACTCACATTTACCCCAAAAATACATATGCCCCGTATAACCTTATTTATTGAGCACTAATTCTGGGACCATGTGGGATGAAGAGCACTAATTAAGCACTAATTATCTATACCGTTTAATTTGAATTTTGAAACAACTTTTAGAAAGCGTGAAGTTGGCCCAACCATCTTAATAATCAATATATCTCGAGAATAAATTGAGCACTAATTCTGGGACCATGCGGGATTGAAAGCACTAATTAAGCACTAATTCGTGACATGAAAAATTTTGATTTCTTTCGAAGTGGTTGGGCCAACTCACATTTACCCCGAAAATACATATGCCCCGTATACCCTTATTTATTGAGCACTAATTCTGGGACCATGTGGGATGAAGAGCACTAATTAAGCACTAATTATCTATACCGTTTAATTTGAATTTTGAAACAACTTTTAGAAAGCGTGAAGTTGGCCCAACCATCTTAATAATCAATATATCTCGATAATAAATTGAGCACTAATTCTGGGACCATGCGGGATTGAAAGCACTAATTAAGCACTAATTCGTGACATGAAAATTTTTGATTTCTTTCGAAGTGGTTGGACGACCAACTCACATTTTCCCCAAAAATACATATGCCCCGTATACCCTTATTTATTGAGCACTAATTCTGGGACCATGTGTGATGAAGAGCACTAATTAAGCACTACTTATCTATACCGTTTAATTTGAATTTTGAAACAACTTTTAGAAAGCGTGAAGTTGGCCCAACCATCTTAATAATCAATATATCTCGACAATAAATTGAGCACTAATTCTGGGACCATGCGGGATTGAAAGCACTAATTAAGCACTAATTCGTGACATGAAAATTTTTGATTTCTTTCGAAGTGGTTGGGCCAACTCACATTTACCCCAAAAATACATATGCCCCGTATACCCTTATTTATTGAGCACTAATTCTGGGACCATGTGGGATGAAGAGCACTAATTAAGCACTAATTACCTATACCGTTTAATTTGAATTTTGAAACAACTTTTAGAAAGCGTGAAGTTGGCCCAACCATCTTAATAATCGATATATCTCGAAAACCAATTGAGCACTAATTCTGCGGTCTTGAGCACTAATTAGCACTAATTAAGCACTAAATCTTGACATAAATTTTTTTGTATTTCTACGATGTGGTTGGGCCAACTTCACGCCAATCGGCTTCGGTTGAGATCGGTCCAGTAGAACTGCAAAGTAAAGGTTTGTTTTCCAATAGATAATTCAGGACATTCTATTTCGAAAGGCTGGTTTCAAAGAAAAGTTCCAAATGGACAAAAGGTTTCCAGAAATTGCTTGAGTTACTCCCTCCAGAAGCGATGTTGTATTTCTGTTGCGTCTTATTTCCTGATGAGAGAATTTACGCGCAAAGTACTGGTTTCTGTAGCGCTTATTGTTTCTTATATTGGATAAAGTTGAATCCTTGCACGAGAATTTCTCATGCAGCGCGGTTCTCTACTATAACTGAATTTCCATCCTCGCTTTGAAATGGAGTACGATTCAATCATTTCAAAGCAAAGATTACTAGTAAGAACAGCGTTACCAACCGAATCATAAGACATGTTCCGTAGAGAAAGCTTGATATTCTTAAACCGGAACATTTACACGTTATAATGATATAAGAATATTTGTCGTTCTTCTTCATCCTATCCATCGCTTTTGTTGGGACACCATCGCTTTTCTTTAGCTTATTGACTTCCACTATTTAAACATTGCCTGGCAAAAATTTACAAATTAATTACTATAAAATTAATGAAAAAATAAAGATTTGGCGCATTTTAACCTGGCACATTCGGGATTACAGTCGTGCCGGATTATCGGACGTGAATATGGAATACTGAAATTAATAATGAAATAATACTAATGGGAATACTAAGGATAAACCACTCTAGATAAAATGTAAACTACTAAAGCGTGTATTTTACGTGGTTGTACACAGCCTGAATCTGTGCAAACGATATAAATATTATACTGTATATCATAAGAACCAATATAGAAATAATCCATTCAAAAATTTCCGTTTTTTAAACTTTTCGAGATGATTTATTTCTTGTTGTAGAATGTGCAAGATTAGAGAATGTGCTACACCACAGAATGTCGGATTAAAGAGCTTCTGCAGCACCTAATGGTACTAACATCGCCTTAGAAAAAAAAGACTTATGTTACTAAATCTTATCCCAATAAAGTAACTGAATGCTTTAGAGCGGTTATACCATAAATACAATACAGAAATGTATGTATAAGAATATCATTGAATTAAATGAATATACTAAATTTATATGCAGGAAGTGAGTATTACTTGAGTATGTTAATTGCAAATAGTAATAACATACTAAATGCCCAGAATATAGGATGGTATAAAGTTTACACATATACTCGTAAACCATACCAGAAGAAATACACATATGAAAAATATACCAATGTATATATTATATCTTAATATAATATTTTTAACTTGCTTTTCACCTTTATGTAGGGAGTTATAAAAATAATGACATTTAACGAACTAGAAAATAGCATTTGCTCAATGAATGGAAAACAGAAATAAACATGCTGGTTAATTTTACTGAAATCTCTTTGCAAATAAACAATTTTAGAATCAAACAAATGAGTTTTGTTTCACGGTATGAAAGTACTGTCGATTTGTGAACTATGCAAATTCAATACTCGAACTACTACAATACTAGGACATCTATAACTTCTGATTAGATAATAAGATCAAAGATAAGATCTGTTCCTCAGACGCTGAAACCATATCAAAACCCATTACTCGTTATCGTTTACTGTTTTGAATTTATGAAGCTTAACATTGAAACCGGAAGTAGTAATTAATGTCTATCACTTCCGGTTTTAATAGAGAAATAAAATCAGAGGTAAAGCATATTCTTGAATATATATATAAACCTTCATCAGTGTTGTCATTGGAAATCGCAGATATTTACGATCACTCATTTGAACAGATAGACAAAAGTCGAGGCCAAACTCACGTTCACAGTTTCGCCACCCCCCACTCTGTTAGCTCAGCCTACTAAGATTAAAGTGTTTTGAGCTAACATTCATGTCGGTAGCAAGAGCAGCCAATCAGACGTGCCGATGCTCGGTTGTTGTTTTGGTTTCATTGAGTTAATAGAATGAAGATATATATATATATATGGGCGGATCCTCTATTTTATAACATCCTTGGAATAAAGGTAGCTATTTTTGGAACGCTGACTTGATTGCAAAGAAACTTCTTTGCCCTCTTACCAGTTTGCTCTAATATCTGTTGACAGACAAACGGACATTGCCGTTCTATAAGAGATTCCATACGTCTCCATAGCATATTACAGTCTAAAACGAAACTATCCTGGTAAACCGGAACATCTGGCAACCCTACTGAAAATAAATAGTAAGGACAACAAATTACAGTCTAAAACGAAACTATTCCTGGTAAACCGGAACATCTGGCAACCCTACTGAAAATAAATAGTAAGGACAACAAATTACAGTCTAAAACGAAACTATTCCTGGTAAACCGGAACATCTGGCAACCCTACTGAAAATAAATCGTAAGGACAACAAATTACAGTCTAAAACGAAACTATTCCTGGTAAACCGGAACATCTGGCAACCCTACTGAAAATAAATAGTAAGGACAACAAATTACAGTCTAAAACGAAACTATTCCTGGTAAACCGGAACATCTGGCAACCCTATTGAAAATAAATAGTAAGGACAACAAATTACAGTCTAAAACGAAACTATTCCTGGTAAACCGGAACATCTGGCAACCCTACTGAAAATAAATAGTAAGGACAACAAATTCTATTCTTCTTCTTCTTCTTCTTTTTTTTGGAAGCCGTAATTCCTAAGACTAAGTAAAGAACAATCATTGACGATCGTAGCAATCAAGGATGATGGGTACTGGGAAAATTTTCTTTGCCCAGCGCACAATTGTCTAGTCTTCATCCTTTTCCTTTTCTGAGAGACTTTATAAGGACAAAATAGGGAGTGAGGTATGTGAGAGGGGAATATACATGCAAACAACTGTACTTGTCTTTCTTAGTTAATTCTCCTTTTGGTCAAATGGCAGTGTTTAACGCTTGATTACTCTTCACATAACAATCCACGCTAGTAGCTCCCTAGCCCAGCGTAAACTCTCTCTCTGACTCTCTTCCATTTTAACATGCATAATTTACATGTTAAGTGCGTGTTTTGAGAAATAACATTGGCATATACAGAGACCGTGGAGGCAGTAGTGTGTATACACTTGACTAAAACTTAGTTCAACTTTAACTTTTGTCGAGGTCCCGTTTTCCTTGCTGTCTTTTAACAAAAGAAAAATTTTTGCATTTTCTTTACATTCTTACTTCTCTTCTTCCTCTTTAATCCTCCCCACTTTTCTCGTTGTCTCTTTCCACCCTTGAAAATAGTTTAATTTTTTTCTTTTTCTTCTCTTTCTACCTCAATTTTTCCAGTTTTCAACTTCTAACCTCAATTCTAACTGGGATTACAGTTGCAAAAGTAGAAAACTAGATGGCGTCACTTTCATTCCCTTCTTATAGTCTATGCGTTGAGGAAAAAGGGAACATTCTCCCAAGTAAAAGAAAAAAGTCTTTCTTCTATGTGAGATGAGATCTCTGGACTATCGTCCCGAATCGAGCATAAAGATCACTTTTCTTATGTTCCTTCTTGTATACTTTCAGGCGAAATTCTTTCCTTTGCGTCTTACTGTTCTTTTGCAGTCTATGAATTTTCCTCTATGTGTGTTTTTTTTCTTTCTTATTCGCTACCATGCTTCTTTAACTTTGCTGTTCGCAACTATTTTTCAACCTTGTAAATGTAGAATTATAGTTCACTAGAGGACACTTACCGAACAAATACAGTACCTTTTGGGCAAAAATTCTGTCGTCAAATCTTCGCTGTACACTTTTCTCAGACTTTCTATTTCATTAAAAGTAGCAGCGAATATTCTACGTTCTTTTTTTTTAGAAATTAAAATGGTGTATATCAATTAACTAATAAGAAACTTTTCCATAGAGAAGTAAATCAAAGAAAAAATGAATACCTTGAAATAAAAGTAATATAATCAGAAATAGAATATTGTATCTTTGACACGTGTTTTAACTGTATTTTAGTATAATAGTATTATTCTCAACTTAATCAGAATTTATTGATAAACTTTGGAGCATTAAAATGTATTATGATTAGAGACCGGGTCTTAGGGAAAAATGCCTATTTTTTTAACATTAAAAAAATAACAACAGCGATTTTTATTAATATTTGGTGATATGGTGTCTTCATATTTTCTAAATTAAAATTCGAATATGAATATAATCTATAACATCTTTTCTAGAGGTCATTACAGTCACAATTTTATCAAAAAGTTTCTCTACCTCAGTTTTCATATCAAAATACTTTGTATGCTCTTAATAATAAAGGAAGACTTTTAAAAGTTCTGAGTATTCAGTAGCTTAATAGTAAAAGCTTTATTTGCAACTTTTAGCGCCTCTTTTCCACATTTTAAGTGACTATTTTCAACATTTTAGTGCCTATACATATTGTTTCTAGTCATCACGATTACATATTGTTACGTTTATTTTAGTGTAACATTTGTAAGTTGGTAACAGAAAATGTTAAACACATGAGATATGTCTGTATTTTAGTAATTTGCATTTTAGAGAAAAGAGGACTCTTTTATCATAGTGGAACAGCTAAAGTCGAGTTTTCACTGAAATTTTAGTTACTGAAGTTAAAATTATTGTTCTATAGAGGGTACTTGCCAGCCACACTAATACTGTATCTTTGGACAAAAGTCTGTTATTAGCTCTTCATTGTACACTTTCTTCTTATTTTTTACATCCTTAAGTTTCACAATGAATATTTTAGATGTGTTTGTGGGAAATTAGAATGGTGCATACCAACCAATTATTTATAAAACTTTTCTTCTCAGAAATGTATATTAGAAAAATAATAAACATGAAGAAGCGGAAATTAATTCAATGAATATATTCTATATTCTAAGTTATGTTCATTTTTCTAAGTAGACCTTAAAATTACTAGAAATATTCTTAATGTATTATCGCAATTTATAAAACTCGTTCGGTGTCCCTTGACGCCAGATAGCGTCATTCATACCTATTGCTGTGTGCCATTGACGCTATTTGGCGTCAAGAGGTATTTCTCATTGTAGACATTCTCTGTAAACTGGCACGCAAGTGTAGAACTTTCATACTCTGGTGGCACACAGTGTTGGCATGATCATTTTTTGTAGTGTGCTTGCTTATCCCTAGATATAGCTACTTTGTTGCAAAAGGCTAAATGTTGCAAAATGGTACCTGGCACATTGGGTTGGGGTACTGAAATCAAGGTGGCAGCGAAAGAGATAAGTAAGTTGTGGACTATTGAGTGAGTGATGACGATTATGTGTTGCTGCGATACTTTATGTACACAGTCGGATTTTGGTTGGGTGGGGCCCTAAGCTATTGAAGGTAATGGGGCCCATTAAGTGTACAGAAATAAAGAAACTAGTGATTTTTAGGAAGCAGGTTAGCAGAAGGGGCCTCGTCACTTACGTCATATGAGTCTACACAACACGAAGAACTGTTGCTATATGTAGATTTTATTTTATTTATTAGTTTTCTTGTATTTTGGAAATGTACAACTAGTTGTTTTCTTTAATTTTTGGGGCTCCCAAGAGAATAGAGCCCTAAGCTATAGCTTGTTTAGCTTATACGTAAATCCGGCATAGTTTATGTATCTTAGTAATATTCTAGTAATTCATATTTTCAACAATGAAGAGATATTTTTATCATGACACAATGGCTGAATTCTAGTTTTTCAGCGCTGGACACGATGCATTACTAGTTAGTGGAAGACTGCTCAGCTTTGGTGCAAGGGGATCTTGGTTTGCTCCCCAGTCATACAAGTTTGCAGTGGGCAACTTCGCGTCCATGGATTTTCTCGAGATTCTCCCGTTCTCTCCCGCATTCTCATTTCACCAATTGTTGTTATTATCATTCACTTTCATTAATCACCCGTCTTCTTTAGGATATAGAGCATAACGGTGCACCTCAAAAAGTCGTACTCTTTTGCCATAGTTCAGAAACTAATGAGGGTAGATTAATACTATTAATATCTGACTTTAGACAGACTTCTAGGTTTAACTGTGCGAAATTTCAAGATTTAAACTATGTTCGTTTTTAAGATATTTCCCTGTGAAAGAAAACCCTTTTGGCACTTAGAATGGCGTATTTCGCTGAAGAGCTGCCAAACAAAGATTTTGCCTATATGTTGTAAAAAAAAAAAAAAAAAAAAAAAAAAAAGGAATCAATATTTATTACAAGTTGAAGGTTAATGGTGGGTACTCTGCCCTTGCTGATTGTACTTAGCAGAAGTGGGTGCTCGAATTAACAAAAGGGTGGGGAGTCAATTGAAGATCTACCACAAGCTGAGCAAGCACAATTTGTATGACCGTCTCAGAAAACACTGCTCCTTATTAGGGCTCTAATCATGGAGGACAAAAGTCCGACGGAGACACTTGGGAAACACGAATTGCTTTATTTTAAATATATAGTATCCACACACAATTTCATTCATTCCGTCCACTGCTTCCTGCGCTACTACGGAAATATTTCCTTTCTCTCGGGAGAGGCCTTAGCCCCACTATTTTTCCGCAGAAACTAAAAAAAACGTGTTCACTTATATTTTGAGTATTGTACCTAAACAGAGTTTCGTTGCAATTCTCCATATTCTTTAAGAACTTCTGACGTATACTTATTTGCACTTTTGATATTTGGTAATCAACGGTTTGGAAATATCTGTGCTCTAACTAAACTTTTTTTTTAAAGGAAAATACGAAACACATATTCCTTCATTTTACATCTACAATATCTGTGCACAATTTCATTCACTGTCGTCCACTTCTTTTTGCCTTTCAGGCGTAAACTTTCAAATATTGGGTGGGGCTTTCCTACTAAAACCGTTTTTCCGCAGAAAAAAAAATGTTCGTTTATTTTTTGCGTATTGTTCCTACACAAAGTTTCGTTGCAATTCTTCATGTCCTTTAGGCACTTCTGACATACTGTTACTAGCACTTTTGGTGTTTCTTGATCAAAGGTTTGGAGGGGGTTTTTCCCAACCGTTTTTTCCAGGAAAATATGAAACACGAATTCCCTTATTTTACGTCTACAATATATGTGCACAATTTCATTCACTTCGGTTCACTTCTTCTTGCCATTCGGGCGTCAATTTCGAAATTTTGTGTGGGGGCTTTGCCCCTAAAACCGTTTTGCTCAGAAAATTAAAAACACGTATTCGTTTATTTTATGTGTAGTATCTAACTGCGAAATTTTATCGAAATCGGAGTGTTACACTTGGGAAGTGTTACATGCTAGTTTGGAAGAAGACCATAACATCCAATAGGGAATAGAACCATTTTCGGTTCGGTTTGGTTTCGCTTAGCCGTTTTAAAACCGGTATTACACAAGGAGATGATACCTCTAAGGTTCCAGATTTACTAGCCTTGACCGTACCCTGGATCCGTATATATATATATATATATATATATGTGTGTGTGTGTGTGTGTGTGTGTGTGTGTTTGCGTGTGTGTGTGTGCGTCTGTGTGTGTTTGTGTTTGTGATGGTTTGTTTGTTTCTGTGTGTAAAACTAAAAAATGTAATTAATATGGTCTCTCTCTAGGTCAGGGATATCCAACTTTGTTTTGAATCCATCGACCCAGTTGCCCAGTTGGGCATCATGTTACGGTATACAATTAAAAAATGAAAGCAGTGTCCTTAAAAAAATCACATTTCAAAAACGTGTCAACATTTTTGTAAATGTTCAATACCATAAACTCATGTTTAGTAGTTATCTGAATTTTAAAAGTTCTTAATATGAATCTAAAACTTTACTCTGTTGGAATTTGTATTGAAAAGTGGCAAGTTTTAAAATATCCTTGTTTTAACATTTTATTCCATAATGGACATCATTAGTACAAATGTTATTCATTTCAAAACTATTTTATGTTTTTCTGGGATTGTAAAAGCCAATGGCTTGAGTTTCAGGTTGTTTAAATTAAGGAGCTCTCTGATTGGTCAAATTAAAAAAAGCCTCAAAGATTTATTCCTCTACATGCGACGTCTCCTTTATCGCCTCCGTGACGAAGTCGGAAAAACATCCGCCTATAGAGCATAAGGTTGGTGGATCGCGCCCACTCCGGAGTACTTTAATTTAGTGTTTTCTAAGACTCACTTTAATGTAAACAAATCACGCATATAGGTGATTTAACATATTTGGAGGAGTAATTTGTGGTTCATTGGCGCTTCATTGCTCCTCTGCAGCTGGCATTATAATTTTCGAAACAGAAGATTTTCCACGGTGGATCATCGCTGCAGAGCATCCAATTTTTGCCAAGAGGTCGCTAGTTTCCATTGCCGGTCCACCGACGTTTCGGAATGGGATAGCTTGAGTTTCAGGTTGTTTACATTATAAATGTTCTTTTTCTACATTTCACAAAAAAAAAAAAAAAAATACGTCCATACGAAATATCTTAATACACGAAAAATATGTACAAAGAGTTCGATTGAGTACGCGGGCCACACATAACAACTTCGCCTTTATATATATTAATTTCATTTTATCTGATTCTTATATTTATTTAACAATTAATTCTATTTTAATTTCATAATTGCTGTGAATTTAATTATTATTTCACAAATGAATCACATTTAATGTATATTTTCAGATTCTCGAAAGCTTGCAAAATTACTAAAATAGTATCTCCAAATACTAATCTACACTAAGATTGGTAAAGTATTGCTATTACGGAGAGGATGTTCACTGTTCAGTGCTGATGCATATGTTATAAATAGTAATAATAATAATTTCGAATATAACAATATTTACACAATATAAACTATTTCACTAAATATTTTTGTATATTTTTTTACATGATAAAAAGTATGACATTTTCTTAAACACTAGTTATAGCATATTTGTTCCAAAATAAACATCGGACAGCTTGACAACAATATCTTTCGGGTCTTTAACGATTTTGAGCAACAAAGTAAAATCTATAGATAATGTTGCTACCACTCCCAAATTTACCGGCATTAGCCATGACTTCCAAGAATTTATATTTATCCAAATTGTATTCAAAACATTCTTCATGGACCTAGTCCAAGTGGTTGTCAGCCTCCTAGGATGTCTCTACCTCCGTCTTATTGTGTGTTATAGAAGAAAAATCTCGTCCAGTTCTTTACCAGGAGGTAATGTGCCTAAGATCGATGACACATTCCCGCGCTGGATGGCGATGCTGATACGTTGGAAAAGGAATGCAGTAGCTCGGGGGTCACCAGTTTTGATTGCTATTCGATGACCAACTTCATTAATGAAATTAGATCCTTCGTGACCTCAAGACCCACTGGTTTCTATTGCTACTGTTACAAACCAATATTTGTCCAATAGGTTTTAGTATTTTAGTCTTTTGTCTGATTCTCTGTGAGCGGCGACTAGACCTGCCTGAACTGAAGAATGGGATAAGTTGGAAGGAGCAAACGTATCGGAACATGTGAAATCCCAGACTAGTGCCTTTTCATTTTTCCACGGTACCAAGGTCATGCCATCAGGCCTTTTACCATCAGAGCGGCAACAACCAATTGGTTCTTTTATTGAAGGAACTCCCGCTGAAACGAGGGCTCTACAAATAATGTCGTTTACAATATGATGTCGAGATTGTCTTCCCGCACTTTTTTTTACATGAAAGACCATGTAATCCTTTATTATCAACATATGTGTTGCAAGCAGGACAAAAGTGAGGCTCACAAATATTAGCACCTAAGCGCAGAGCTGTAGCAATACGAAAGCTCTAATTAGAAAGGTGTAGGCAGAGTGTGTGAGAAGGTAGGGCTTGAAGCCATGCTCCGTTTTTGGAGGAGGAGACAGCTAACAGCCTGGCTTTGTCATCTAGGTTATTGGTTGATGATAGGAGTGAAGATAAATGAAGCTTGACTATAGGTTCATCCCAAACAGACTGAACATGTCTTTTGTCGTTAGCTGGGGGATCCATTCCAACCAGACTAGTCCATTTATCGATGCATTCCATTTTAATTCTATAAACTTACCAACAAAGAGGACTTATTCAAAACGCGATTAATTTATTTTAATTATTCAGGTACTAAGGCATATTCTTTAGTTTAATATCATCGGAGCTTCATTGACGAACCAACTTAGTATATGTTGACATACTATGTAACTTATTTCTTCCATTTGGCAAAAGTTCAATACTGATAAACAATATTTGTATCAATGCATAGATGTAAATTGCATAAAATTCAGGAGTACGAATTACACAAGAATTATACCAATACACTAAATGAAACACAATAAGACTTGATTAATATGAATTCAGGATTAACACAAATAAAGAAATTATTATACTAAGAACTAGCAAGGTTTATATAGATTAAAATATAATATAATATGTTTTATTTATTCGAGCATATTTATCATAATTTTTAGCAATGAACTTTGTGGTGGACAAACACCGTGTGCGTGGGTTTTCTCGGGTTCCCCCGTTTCCTCCCATTTTCTTCATTCCACCATTTCATTCATTACTCATCATCACCGTCTCCTTTAGCCTAACCGGCATAACCGTGGGACGTAAAACAAAGATTTCATTTCATTTCATTCAACTTTTAGCAAGCAATATTCGTGTTCATACTACAATCTGCTGAAACTTAGTATCCATTATTTTTATTATCTGTATAAAATTCAATTTTTTTTGTCGTCTACCCGGTTAAAGGGTTGCGCCCTTTCTTCGGGGAAGTGTTGTATTAGGAATGTAGACGCTACAAAAATTGTGGTTGGTCTAAGGGGTTTTCCTTTATTCATTCATTATTTTAAGTAATTAACATATATACAATAGAGATAAGTTGAAACAGGTGACACAGAATCCTAATAATAATAATAATCACAACAATGATAATATGTGCATGGAGGCTATTAGAAATATGAAACAAGAAAATAAACTGTCAGTGCATGAAGGCTAAGTGCGTGAATATAATAACAAATAAGAAAAAAACAGGAATTACAATTCAAAGAAATAATATTTAGAAATGATGATGAAAATGAGGATGAATTGTACTGGACGCCACAACACTAGGTACTGTCAGTCAACGGATGCTGCTATCTTCTGTTCCTGGGGCTATTCAGGAACTGATGTAGACAGAGGAGGCCCATGTTAGTTGGTTATTACTGTGCATATGATGGATAGATGGAAGATGGCAGATGACGTGGATAGTATATAGCAAATACTTCTTGGTCTCGATTGGCAGGATCCATTTGCAAGTGATACAGTGTAAGATATTGTTGGAGCGGAGTGTCGACGTATCGTGGCGGTGCATCATTGTCTCGGTCATATCGTAGTATATCCTGAAGCATGGGGTGTCGTAAATCAAAGCGTTTCGTGATGTAACGAATGCGAAGATGTTCTAGATGGGTGAGCAGTGGTGGAAAATCTATGAGATCGTAGAGAAGTCTGGTTGGGCTTGGTAAGTGAATTCGATAGGAGAATCTAAAAGCATGCCGCTCCATTATAGACAATTCTTTATATAATTTGTCGGAAGTTGCGGCCCAAGCTGTATGGCCATAGATTAAAGTAGTCCTCATAAAAGCTTTGTAAGTGTGGAGGACAGTAGGTGGTCGTAAACCCCAGCTGGTGCCAACTAAACGTTTAAGTAGATTTAGTCTGTTCTTAGCTTGAGTAACAATTTTCTTAAGATGCGGAGTCCACGTAAGCTTTGAGTCAAATATCACCCCAAAATAAGTAAGAGATGATGTGAAAGGAACTGGCGTGTTGTCCACGTGAATATTTAATAAATTCGGATTGCGAAACACTCTGGAACGCCTACGTGGTGGTAGAAAGACTACAGATTGTGTTTTCGCTGAGTTAATACTGAGTCTCCAGACCTGACACCAACGGACAAATGTGTCGATAGCTGGCTGCATGAGTCTATTAATACGCTGGATAGTGCGAGCTGTCGTGAGAAATGCTGTGTCATCGGCAAATTGGTAGACTTGGTCGTGAGGAGTCAGTCTGAGATCAGCAACGTACAGTAAATATAACAAAGGAGACAGAAAAGAACCTTGAGGTACGCCAGAATGTAAGAATATGGGGTGTGATAAAGCGTTGTTAATAGAAATATATGCAAGACGTCCTGTTAAGAAAGTATTGATTAATCGTATGTAAGATATGGGCAGCATATAGTTGTGTAATTTGTATATCAAGCCAGGATGCCACACCTTATCAAATGTCTTTTCCAAATCAAACATAACTAAACAAGAAGGAAATCCCTTGTTGTATTGGTTATAAATAGCAGTGGCGAGTCTTAAGAGCTGATCGAGTGTACTGAAGCGCGAGCGGAACCCAGCTTGATGGATCGGCAGAAGATTGTGCATGAGGAGGTGGTCGTGGAGCCGACGAACGAGTATACGTTCTAATAATTTGCAGAGACAACTTGTTAAAGGATCGGGCGATACGACTGTACGTTAGATGGTGGTTTCTTAGGCTTAGGAAATAAAAGAACTTTAGAATACTTCCAATCGAGCAGAAAGAAGCCAGTGCGCAGGATAAAAGTATAAATATGGCTTAGAAGCAGAATGAAAGAAGGAGGTGCTTGTTGGATGAGAGCATATGTGATGGAGTCAAATCCAGGTGCCGTGCTGCGTTTGGTTGCTAAAATAGTCCTGATGTCATCTGGGTCTATAGCCTGCGTAAGTGGATTATTAGGTTCCAGAGTATGGTGGTCAGAAGGCTGTAGATGAGGAACGGTCGGATCGGCATGACGGTTGATCGAAGTTTGAAGGCGGTGCGGTGTGTGCCGTCCAGAAAGAGGAGTGAAGACTTCTTGGAAAAATGTAGCAAAAATATTAGCCATGTCGATGTCATTATTAAGAGCTTGATGATTGTGAATAAGAGGATAGGGTGTACGAGACGTTTTGCCAGTAAGTTGATTGAATTTACGCCAATATTTGCTGGGATGAGTTTCTGAAGTAAGAGTATTACACGTTAAAATCCACTGTCTTTTCTTGTATGCTACAATGTAGTTGTGTGTTATTCGGAGATATTGGCGGTGTAAGCGCAGTGCCTCCAAGTTGCCGGTGGTTCTATATTCACGATAAGCTCGACGTGAAGCAAACATTAGTGCAAGATATCTTGGTGGCAAAATAGGTTTATGCGGTTGTACATGAGTAGTCGGAATGGAATGTTCCGCTGCTCCTTGAATTGCTGCAATAAGGTCAGTGATGACGTGATCAAGACTATGCTGCGAGGTAGGTATAATGAGTGTGCTAATGGCGTCGTCGATTGTGGATCGGTATTGATCCCAATTAGCCTTATGATATAGAAAATGTTTTCTAGCTGGTAAGGGATTTGACGAATTCATTGTACATTGCAGTTCTAGTTTAACAGGAACATGATCGCTGCCGATGGAATCTAGTACAGTAATATTATATAAAATTCAAAAAAAAAAAAAAAAAAAATACGAATAACAAATAAAATCATAACTGTATTCAAAGTGAAATGAAACAAAAATCAATTGAATATGTTTTGTCGGACGCCACAACATTAGCTTAAGTTACATTGCCAAAGGGTTCGGTTAAGTTGCATTGCACACTACAATCTTGTGTACAGTCTTGCCTATTATGTACTTCAACAGTATTCCGATTTCCATTTTGATAACTTCTGCCACCTATGAATCTATTATGAAATCCATTTCGTGGAAAATTAAACTTGTTGTTCGCTTGATTTCTAAATGTATTACGATTATTGTTCCTGTTTCTTCTAAAATTAGGTTCAGTTCTATTCTAGTTACCATGGAAACTATTATTATTTCTAGCATTGAGGACACCTTCTTCCCTGACATTAATGCTGCGAACAGGTACATAACTAACTTGATTACAATTACTATTAGCTTGCAACATAGATTGACTTTCAAAATTTTGCACTATCATAATAAGATGATTGAAATTAACGCATTGTGCAGAAATCAACATTTGTGGTCAACTTAAAAGGTAACAAGATTTGGATTGACGCTATTACTCTTGATTCCTGTTAATATGGATTAATTAGTTTCAATTCATTATATACGGATATTACAAAATCTCTGAGAATCTTTTCCAATTTTGGGTTGTAATGTCTATTTCGAATTAAGGCGTCTCTATTGGCCAACATGAAATCGTTTTCAAAATTGGAAAGTAAAGCATTTTTAAAATCTAAATAATTACGTAAATTACTTCGGATTGCTTTGAACCATACGGAAAACGGTGGTAATAAAACATGAGGCAGAATTTTCAAAAATTTAGATTTATCTACACTTACTAAATCACACTCTTCCTCAACTTTTCTAAGAATGTGCTGGCCGGAATATCATCTGATCTTCCACTAAATTTTGTGTGCTCTAATTTCACTAAATCGAAAATGATTATTTTTACTATTGTGCTTAGAATGTTTGGAATTAGTGTGAATGTTTTTCCGGTGGTGAGATGAGTGATTTCTTCTCCCATTTCTCTCCATACTAGCTTCACTATCTTCCTTTTCTGAATATCCTTCAGACGAATTACTATCCTCCACTATTCCTCTGGATTCATATGTTATGGGTTCAACGTTGACAGCCGGAACTCGATCACCATTTGCAGTATTAAGCTTTTCTTTGATCGTATTTACTTCTTCTCGCAAATCCTGGATCTGAATAGGGGTCTATGCTCTACCGAACTTTGCACATCAGTAAATCAATGTAAAATCTGTTCCATCTTATAATCAGTTTGTTCCAATTTTGAATGTATTTGTTGGTTTATTTGTTCCAATTTACTATCCATTTTAGTGTCCATTTAATTAGTTATTTGCTCAAACTTAGCATTTATGGACAGAGTTATTTGATGGACATTTGCTCCATTTTTTGTTGTTGCTGCAATATTTCCTGACCAAGCTGCTTATAAGATCAGACACGTTAGTTGATGAGTTCGTACCTAGTAGCTCTACATCACCAGCTTCTTCATTTATGTTTTCATTCCCAGAGACATTCATTTTAATGTTTCTATAAATCCTTTTCTTACTTCTGAGTAAAGTATACTCCATGTTGAAAGCTATGATGAGATTGCTTTACTTGACTTCAAAACTGATCTCAAGATAATTCTGGTCGGTAAACCACCATCTAAAATGTAACGTATTTAGGAACGACCATTTAAAATCAACATATATCTTTAGCTACTATGATTAAATCTTATTTCTTTAAATTTAGAATCAACAACATAAAAATTCTTTTCTTCTTTTTCTTCTACACGATAGATTGTGTACTTTTAAGCACCGTTGCCCAAAACCAACATAAAAAAATAGAAGAAATTACAAAATAGATATACAATGTCGTTGTAGAAGTGCGCATGAGGATTTACACTCACCCAAATTACTTTGTTCAGCTCACGCTAAAAGCTAAAACTATTGCATTATTATTATTATTATTATTATTATTATTATTATTATTATTATTATTATTATTATTATTATTATTATTATTATTATTATTATTATTATTATAGAATCATTCCTGAAATGTCATTGAAACAGTGTAGTCAATATAAAAAAAATGTGAAGGAAACAGAAACATATTTCTATGGACCATCCTGCAACGTAAAATACGGTATAAGAGATATCACAGAAGTTTCGTAAGGACATATTTTGTATTCAATTCACGGGCTATCAGTACATGAGGTCGGATAACGAGAAACGAGAACATAATATTCTGAATGAGAGCCATAGAGAAAGAGGAAGAAGAGGACAGAATATGAAGACACTTCCAAAGAGAGCGCAGTAGAGAATTCGGTTGAAAATTTAAATTTATGACGGCTGAAACGATGTCATAAAGACATTTCGCACGAAATTGATCCAAAGTGATTAGACTGCTCTATTGCATTACAAATTTAAATTTTTCATCCTTTTCTTTCTTCTTTTCTGATGTACTGCTGCCAGAAGAAGGGAATATAAAGGATCGTAGATGAAGAACACGGAATGGGAATCTACGAATGCATACGTACTTCAACATATATATATTACATGAAAAGGTGAAATATAGGGGACAGTAACTGTGTAAATAGGAGGTAAAGAGCAGAAGAGACCATTTTCTTTGAATTTCATTCGACATTGTGCTCATCGGTTTTCAAGAAACTTGGCGCTCACTTGATCTGGTGGTATTCGTTAATCTCAGAAATCTCGTGCTCATTTAACTTCCAAACTCGTCAAGTTAGATCAAGTTCTTTCGAAGTCCAAAGCATTGACTTCAATGGAATTCAAACTCATTCGAATATGAACTTGCCTTTGTAAATGCAACTCAAGTTTTTGTAAATTTCAATTCGTCGACTTCAATGAAATTCAAGCTCATTCGATTTTGAATTCGCTATTTGAAATGGAATTCAAGTATTTTTTTTTCAAATTCCAAATCGCCGACTTCCATGCAATTCAAAATCATTCGAATTCGAACTCGCCAAGTTAGATCACGTTCTTTCGAATTCCAATTCACCAACTTCAATGGAATTCAAACTCATTCGAATTCAAACTCGTCATTTTAAGCGGAACTCAAGTTCAAAGGCGCTGATCCTGGGGGCAAGGGGGCCCGGGCCCCCAAAGATTATGTGGGCCCCCTATTGTACTTATGAATATATATAATATTTGGCATAATTTGAATGCAATTTGTCTTAAAAATCTTCATACATATACCCTCTGCATCTGAATGGGCTCCCCAAATTTACAGAGAAATCGGCGCCCTTGCTTACCATTTTCTTTGAATTTCATTCGACATTGTGCTCATTGGTTTTCAAGAAACTTGGCGGTCACTTGATCTGGTGGTATTCGTTAATCTCAGAAACCTCGTGCTCATTTAACTTCAAACTCGCCAAGTTCTTTCGAATTCCAATGCATCGACTTCAATGGAATTCAAACTCATTCGAACTCGAAGTTGCCTTTGTAAATGCAACTCAAGTTCTTGTAAATTTCAATTCGTCGACTTCAATGAAATTCAAGCTCATTCGATTTTGAATTCGCTATTTGAAATGGAACTCAAGTATTTTTTTTTCAAATTCCAAGTCGTCGACTTCCATGGAATTCAAAATCATTCGAATTCGAACTCGCCAAGTTAGATCACGTTCTTTCGAATTCCAATTCACCAACTTCAATGAAATTCAAACTCATTCGAATTCACTCGTCATTTTAAGCGGAACTCAAGTTCAAAGGCGCTGATCCTGGGGGGCCGGGCAAAGCTAATGTGGGCCCCCCTATTGTATTTATAAATATATATTATTTGGCATAATTTGAATGCAGTTTGTCTTAAAATCCTCATATATATACTCTCTGCATCTGAATGCCCCCCCCCCCAAATTTACAGAGAAATCGGCGCCCTTGCTCAAGTTCTTTCAAATTCCAATTCGTCGACTTCAATGTAATTCAAATTCATTCGAATTCGAACTCATTGTTTGAAATAGAACTTACATTCTTTCAAATTCCAATTTGCTAACTTCAATGAAACTCAAACTCATTCAAATTCAAACTTGCCAGATTTAATTAAATTACAGTCATTTAAATTTCAATTCTTTGACTTTAATAGAATTCCAGCTCCTTCGAATTCAACTTGCCGATCACCTAATTAAGTCCTTGCTGTAACAATTTCAATAAAAAAGTAAGGAAGTAGGAAGACAATTTCTAGTGTGAACAGCGCCACTTGTATGATAGTGGAAGAAATTAAAAACTAGTACGCTAGACTATGTGTTGTTTGAAGCCGTATGTTCATAATTACGACTACGGTAGAGAAAGGACAGTCAAATTCTGAAGGTTCAGTTACTGATAACGGTTCTTCCTCTTTGTTTTCTGCAAGTTATACAAACTTCGAAGTAAAAACCTTGGTATTTTTTCAGATTCAAAAGTATAGTGATCTTTATCATTGTCAATTATTTCATAATCATTCACATTCATTAATTATCTGTTTCCTTTAGCCTAAGGGCGTGCGTTCTCCCAGGTTGTTATTCTATCAATTATTTAAAAATCGTTCACTTTCATTAATCATCTATTTCCTTTAGGCTAAGGGTGTGCGCTCTTCGAGGCTGTTATTCTGTCAATTATTTAACAATCATTCACTTTCATTAATCATTTGTTTCCTTTAGCCTAGGAGCGTGCGTTCTCCCAGGTTGTTATTCGGCCAATTATTTGATAACAGTTCACTTTCATTAACCATTTGTTTCCGTTAGCCTAAGAGCATGCGTTCTCCCAGGTTGTTATTCGGTCAATTATTTGATAACAATTCAATTTCATTAATCATCCATTTCTTTTAGCTTAAGGGTGTGCGTGGGGAACGTTAAATTAAAGGTTAATATCTTGGAAAAATTGGCGAAATGAAGATGGTGGTCCATGAGCACAACGTTATCTATTACAAACTCATATCATCTGAAGGTCCTCTTCATAGCCAAGTTGTATGTGTGAATGTAGTTCCGGATTTGATTCCCTCTTGGATCACCAGTCGACGGTATCCTAAGTATTGCTTCGAGATATAACTTTATACAGTTATATATTTCATGTGTCTTTGGTGCTGAAATGATACGTTCAAGTAAATCAATTGATTAGTAAATCAAATCCTAATACTAAATCGAAGCAGAAACCCCTCGCACCCCAACTGAACACTTTACAACTGGAGCTCTGCTAAATTACTAAATACGGAACTATATTACAAAAATACAATAAACCAAAAAGAAGAAGAAGAAGAAGAAAGACCATGCTGCGTACGCTAATGTTAAAATTCCAGTAGTCTATATACGCAACATATACCGTAGTAGGCAGGATGCTTTATTTTGTATGGTCTTGTGCGGTTGCCCCCAATGTATCGGAAATGGCAGGTTCGATTTACCACTTCAGTGACCGCTGGAATTGGAAGAGTTTTGAGAAAACCGCAAACTTTGGTCGAACTGAACGACCCAGAGGATCAGGGAAAGTATACACAAGAGTGAGAGGAAAGGAGAAAAAGAAAATGAAAACAGAAGAGAGAGAGAGAGAACGAGAATATAAAAATCGAAGTTGGTGTATTGGCAAGTGGTGTTTAGTATTAAAGTATGAGAAAAAAACATGAAGAAAAAATTATAATTCAGTTTTTGTTGGCATGCATTTCAAAATGAGGCAAGTTACAAAATGCTACTGCTTTAAGTAATGTGCATCAATAGTTATTCAATTTTCCAAGGACGGATACGCTGTCTCTTCGGAATTTATTCTTTGTATTGTATATGTTTCGTTTACTATATAACATTTTTGTAATACAGAAGGTACACTGCAAAATATAAAACAATATTTAAGCACTTTTAATAGATATTTTATGGAGAAAATGGGTAAAATTGTAATTTCTTATTTAAAATGATGGAGTTAAGGCATAACCTTTTCTTCCACTCAAGCATTTACATTTTTTCTTTTACAGTCGGATCTCATAATAGTTTTTTTTTTTTTTTTTTACAACGAGAATAAAAAGGATATACACTTAGGCAACGTTGAAGAGTTACAGACATACAGAACAATACAAAGAAAACAAAACATGAAAAGTGAAAATGAAACTTATTACATATAAAATAAACACTAAAATAAACAAGCGACAATGCTGAAGACATGTTAAACTATACAAGGAGAGAGAGAAACAAAGAAATCAATCTTGATTATATATAACATATAAAATAATTCCTTTGATTGACTATGTATCTAGATAAAATGATGCACATACTTAAGTGATTGTGTATAATATATACGTACATACACATGTATCAGAAAGGAATAGAAAAAAAAAGAAGAAATAGAAATAGAGGACCTTCATTAGAAGGATATTCTTTAAGCCGAAGTTTAAAAGTAAACACTGAACCAGAGTTTCTGATGCTTTCAGGGGTGTCATTCCAAGCTTTGGTGGCAAATAGTGTGAAAGATTTGGAAAAGAAATTAGATTTGTGCGTTTGAACGTCGAGTGTTGTATTTCCTTTAGAACGGGTATTTAGTGGGTGAGTATCGCTGAGAAATTTAAATTATGAGGATAGATAAGTAGGTTTCTTACAATTAATTATTTTATATAAAAGTGTTAGAGAATGAATGCGGCGGCGGGTGCTTAGATTGCACCATCCTAGTTGCTGATAACAATGGGAGATATGGTCGAAGCGCTTTTTATTAAATATGAAACGAAAGAAGGCATTCTGATTTGCCAGATCTTCGGTTAAGTCAACATATGCTACATTACAATAATCTAAATGAGAGACCAATGATTGAACCAGGAACGCTTTAATGGATTCCGGAAGAAGGTTTTTTTGTTTTTGTTTTTTTTAACGCTGAAGAGAATGAAGGGAGCCGTAAGCTTTCTTGCATACTCTATTAATATGGTCTGTCCAATTTAAGAATTTATCGATATGGAGTCATAGGCTATTCACACTATCGCTTACAAGAATGGCTACATTGTTTACAAGAACATTCGGTAGGCTTGTAATATTGATTGTGGAGAGTAGTTTACGAGAACCAAGCATAATAAATTATGATTTGGTTGGGTTTACTTGAAATCCATTGTTACGTGCCCATATGCAGATACTTTCAATGTCACTGTTTAAATGATCAATCGCGGTGGTTAAATTTAGGGGATTAGTGGTTAAATAGCATTGTATATCATCTGCACATGAGTGATATTAACAATGGGTGATGTGTTTAGGTAAATCGTTGATGTATAAGAAAAACAGCAGAGGTCCTAGGACGCTGTCCTGCGGGACTCCACATGGGACAAGTTTCGTATTGGAACATATGTTATTAGTGACAAATTTTTGTTTTCTGTTTGATAAATAGGAGCTAAACCAAGATAAAGTTCACTGTGAAAAGTTGTAGAAGGAAGACAGTTTGGCAATCAGTATGTCATGGTCTATACTTTGGAAAGCTTTAGAAAAATCTACGTAGTAGGGATAACAGTGTAATTTGGCGTTCATCCATAGCAGCACGAATATCATCAGTGATATTTACTAGAGTAGTGCAAGTGCTGTGCTGAGATCTGAAACCTGACTGAAAGGGATTTAAGATGTTATTTTTTTCGAGAAACTTAGTTAATTGGTCATCTGTTATATGCTCTAACGCTTTGGAGAGTGCAGGGAGTATACTTTAAGGTCCATTAAAAAACTAATTATAATTTCATTTAACTATATTCATTCATTCATTCATTCATTTAACTATTCCGTTAATTAGTTGCACGTTTTCAATGTTCAATTGTTTGTCAAGCACTTAGACTTAACTGCAATTTGTCCATAACCAAGTCAATGGCTAAAATAGATAACAAATAAATGCCAATAAATTCAGCATAAACGAGAAGAAGAAAGAAAAGCAGCTAATAGCAAGGATGTTATGAAATAGAGGATCTACCCATAAGACAATATGTATCTTCATCATATTAACTCAATGAATCCACCTCCTCTTCCATAAAAGAAAAGAAACAACTAAGCATCTTCACAATAACTGAGTCTGATCGGCTACTCTCGTTTCGTCATGAATGTTGGCTCAAAACATTGCGAGCGGATAGAGTTGGGGTGGCGACGATTTTGTTGTATGAGCAGATCTTCTATTTTATAACATCCTTGGCGCATAGCGATTATAAAATAGTACATATGACTTTTTTTTTAGTAGGTAACGTTAATTGTTAGAAGTATTAGAAGAAAAATTCAACCAGTAAATCTTGGGAGTTCGGTAATTTTATTTAAGGTGCAATCACAACATACATAGTCTATATACAATATTAGCAGAAACAGAATTACATTGTAAGTTAAATCCGAAATATATTGAGATAGATAGTTTCTAGTTTCTTATGATGAGATATATAAACATTAATATGGCTTGCTGTAGACAGCAGAACAGCAGCATTCTTACATCATCATGATCTGGTATTAAACAGAGTTGTGTTAGTCTAAAATTAACCATATGTCTAAATCTCAGAAGATAATAATGCAATGTTTTGATGTGTTGTATGTAGTCAATCGAAGTCAATCGACAGTTATTAGGATAGTTAGAAGTATAACCATATCAAAAGGTATCACAGTTTTTGGTAGAGCTGTTCCTAATTCCGGAATACCGGAATTTTTCGGAACGGAAATTCCAATTCCGGAATCGGAACACAGTTTCAAGACGTTCCGGAATTCCGGAATTTCGGAGCATTCCGGAATTTCAAAACATTCCGGAATTTCGAAACATTCCGGAACTTCTTATTGAAAAAATAATTTTTGCTGTTACCCCGAACTGAGAGGTGTGCGCAAAGCTTAGCTTTGAAACTGGATATTGATTCCGCTGTGGTGAAGGAAGGAGTTTTGGTCCACGGCAACTGGTTTGTTTCATTCTCTCTAGTAATTTGTAATGACAGTTTAATACTGTGATGTTATAGCTGGTAGGCAGATATTATTGTGGTACCGTTTAGTATCTTACATAATTTGTTACAAAATAGTGTTTAATATTCTTTTATCTTTAGATATATAAATGTACAATTATTATGCTGCTGCCCGTGTTATGTAAAAATATGCATTATTGATGTTACATGAACTTTTTGGAAACTAAAATCAGTATTTCATATTTCAGGTTCAAATCACGCAAAGCTAAAATTAATAATGCATCGCTTGTATTGTATTTAGTATACTGCATGCTGTAAACAGCAAACAATTTCTTAGAACAAGGGATTACTGTTTTTTGTAACTTCTATAATCATGATGCTACTGCTGTTTTCTTTTTTAATGAAAGCTTTATCAAGCATTATTTGCATAACTTGTCAAAATGTACAACGAGAGTAAATCGAATAGAGGTGCAAACTTTACATAATATCTTATAATTATTCACATGTACGCGCTACTCTTTTCTTGTCCTGCGACACATATTTGAATAACTAACTAAATAAAGGTGTCTATCAGTTAAATACTAAGCATTGGAACCTACGTATGAAGATTAGTTCTAACTCTACTAATCAAAATTTTATGCAAGGTGATAAATTAATTGTGTGAGTGAAAAACATTTAAAATTGATTTGTTGATAAATTGTATTAATCACCAATATATTATCAATGTTGCGAAATGCTGATGTAAAAGCATGTTACTTTCTTTAAACAATTATACTGATACAAGCCAACAGAATATGTACATTTTCATACAAAGCTGCGATATGAAGGGTAGTTATGCATTCAGTTGAAAGGGTCTTCACCAATGACTAACAACAAGAAAGGTAAATGTTCAATTAGTATACCCGAAATTGTGAGTAGCGATGGTAAAAGTTAAAAATGAAAGAAATCATTTCGTATTCACATTAAAAGTATTAGCCTAATGTTCATATTTCGCTCTTACGAAATAATTAAGTTGTATCAAAAACTATTCGTACTTCGCGTAAATTGATCTTTACAAAAATTGATGGCTTACTTTCCTTGAGTAGAAAAGTTGGCGAAAACTTTCTTTCTCCTGATTTCTCAATTAAATCAGATAAAAAAAGATCAATGAGATAAAAGAAGTTTGTTAAGCTAAAAGTCCCTAAAGCCCATTTTATGCGATGCAATTTTCTATGCAATCTTGCATGCTAAGAGTCATGCGTTCAAATTATTTCGTGTAATACTAATTAACATTCAACTTTCCATAGTAAATTGCACGTATTTCACCTTGTTTGGAGATAGAACATGTGCAATCTACCATGAAAAGTTGAATTCTAATTTTTATTACAGGAAATAATTTGAATGCATGTCTCCTAATTTTGCATACATAATTGCCTTGTCTAATATCGTCTAAAGTCTACTTTCCCCTATTTTTTAAAAAAATCATCTGGGCATTTATATGAAAATTGATTTAATACATGCTCTTATAATATTTTATCCACATCATTGTTCTCTAACAGTATTATTTTGTAGTACAGAAATTTTTCTTTTTCTTTCAATAGTAATTTACATTTACATTTTTGTTGCATTATTTGATGACGTCTCAGGTAGCATCAGTTATACCATTTCAGGGTTTCAGTTGTCAAAATTTTCACAATTATGTATTACTCATGTGTACTTCTTGTACTTGAGATTAAAAGTTCATTAATGTAATTCCAAATGACATGACTACAAATGTTTCGTGTGCTCTTGTATTGTTTGCTTAATAATAAAACAAATATTTTGGAATTAAAATGCCAAACATGTAAATTGTTTCCTTGTTGGTACTTCAAAATACAAAATGGCAATGATTGAAAAAAAAATGTAAAAGATAAAGATAAAATACTGTACTTTATTCCAATAATTGTAAATACGAGAATGCATAACTGTTTAAGACATGTTGCTACTATATTCCATAGATACCAAAGTGAAAACGAGAAAGTATTTGCGAGTAAATTTGTGGGATTAAAGCCTTGTCACAATGTTTGAGAACCATTGTCTCAGGACTGTTTCGAACTTTTATATTCAAACTTCGAACTAATATTAATATTACGATTCCAGAATGAACAGTGAGCTTCAAAATTTCAGTCTTGAAAACAGTTTCGAAATTCACACTTTTGAGCATTCCACAATTCCAAACTTTTGGAACATTCCGGAATTTCGAAACGTTCCGGAATTTCGGAACATTCCGGAATTAGATGAATTCCGACTTCCGGAATACGAATCGAATTCCGAACACCCGAAGTTTTTGGCACATATTCCTCTTTTTATTAATTGGAGACCTAAAAATAAGAAAGAAGATGTTAAGTTATTCTCAGCATTAATTTAGATGTATATGAGATACAAGCTGTATAATGTAACAGCAAGAATACTTCCGAGGTAACCGTGCCTCTTGATTGGTCTGTGAACGTTAGGGATCAATCGAGAAATAGATGGATATATATGTTATCATGTGACTTTTAATTTACTTATATCTAACTTCTAACTACATCCTACATTTCTACTTACCTTAAAACTAGTACTTACTTTCTGGTAACATACTTACCTGTCGAAGGATATCCACAACGTCTTGGTGTTCAGGTAACCACTTCAGGAATATCTGGAGGAAAGAAAACAAATTAGAGAATTTGATTAAAATTCAGAAATTATTGTAATTGTAGTCGCTTAATCAATTTTGTATTTAAATTAACTATATGGCCTATGGAATCCAAAGGTTCAATGTCGCATTGACAGAAGCTCTCCACTGGCTTCTATCCTTAGCCAACTGGATCCACTTTCTACTTTGTATTTTTATTTTTGCGAGATCCATTCTAATATTGTCCTCCTATCCGTGTCTAAGTTTTCCTAATGGTCGTTTCTTGATTGGATTTCCAGTTAAAACTTTCTTCCATCCTGGCTAAATAGCCTGCCCTCCCCACCTGAGCCTCCTAGATTTGATGACCCTAGCAATGTTTGGTAACGGTATAAATTATGCAGTTCCTCATTTTGAAGTTCCCGCCATCCTCCATTCTCCTTCCTCTTGGGTCCGAGTATTTGTCTTAGGATCTTGTTCTCAAATATTTTCAGTCTATGTCCTTCACTCAGAATAAGTTCTGAGGGAAGAATGTAGACTGAAGTTTCTCAGTGGAGACTATGAACTTGTCGTAGAACTGGTTGCAACTAGTGGTTAACAGCGTAAGCCTACAGGTCGGTATGTTGTTTTGGTCTGGATTTTGGTGGACAAACACAGTGCTCGTGGGTTTTCTCGGAGTTCTCCTGTTTCCTCCCACTTTTTACATTCCACCATTTCACTCATCTCATCATCGTCTTCTTTAACCTAACCGGCACAATCGTGGGACGTAAAACTTAAATATTTCATTTCATTTTCAATTGGTCTGGATTTTTATCACGTAAATGGGCTGAAAGTGTTACAAATATATCGCATTGTCTCGGTTGGTCATGTTAACGACCGAGTTGGTGATACATGCTGTATATTAGATCTTTATTCGACGTTTATAAATAGCGTTTGATATTCCGAAATAAGCTACTCTTTTACTCATGTACTCTTTAAATTAATATCATCAAACCGTGAGATGTTGAACTAAAATATGAAAAGCATTAAACTACTGATAAGTTGACTCGAGAAACCAAATGCATCGTAGTTCATATTATGTATTGGAGACACATTATACATGTAACTTGGTTCTACACAGGTGATAATTTCTGACTAAATGTATCACAAAGTTTATGTTAAGATAATTGAAAGCGTATAAAGCGATAATATACTGCCTCTGTATATACTATCCAAGAAAAAGTTGGCGATTGGAGAAAATGACAAGAATTACGTTAAGTCCCAGATGCGTTTGAAGTTGAAGAACAAGCATTTTTCCAAAATATAGTCACCAAGAATGAGTCTGTCATGTCCATACAATCTCAAGACTCTCGGTACTTAATGACAGAAAGTTCAATCCAAGGAATGATGCAATAGTTCTCAGTATCTTCAGAAATGCAAGTGTTAGTACAGACGATGACAATGACTGTGCTTTGCGACAAAGCTCTTTTCACTTTGATTTTTGAATAAGAAACAATAACGAGAGAGATGTATGTTATGAAATTTCAAATAATGATCTATCATCAAGAAAACAGAAACAAAAATGTCGTTTATGCCATACAGGTAATTTTTTCTTTCACGATAATTTGTCCAAAAACGTCATTCTTCAATGTGTAATTCTTGGTCCTTCATCCGTCTTACACTTTCGACTTGGACCCTTCTAAATTATATGTGTTTGGATGTATGAAAGACTGCCGGAATGCAGTGGTTACATATCAAGTATCTTGGAAAAGGATAAATCAAGTTAATTTGACTAATAAACGACGTCTCGTATTTTTCAATCTGGATTTTAATCTTGGATTCGACGATGCCGTAATTATGCTCAAAGTAACGACGGTGCTGTTGAACAATAGTATATGTACGAGAAACTTCAGGCCACAACTCTTGCAAATTTGGTTTTCATCTATCCATTATTAAAGTGTGTTCAAGAAACAAAGGCCAGATGGTTATATTTGCCATATTCACATTTGGGGAACCATAGAAAGCTATGCATTTCGAGTTTAACCCTTCACAAGAGCAGCGATATCTATTTGCAGTGGCTGTTAAATGCAAATGGCAAAAACTTTTTGGTGGAAAAAGAACTGAAATTAGTAGGTGAAAAGGTGGAAAAAAATTGGTGGAACTTTAATTAATAATTATATTACATCATAAACACAACTTTAATATTTTTGTGCCAAATTCTATATGTCTAGATATTTTATCACTAGCAGAAGAACGGTCAACTAGATGTATATCTGTATAGGTAGGCTCTACAACCTCTTCTATGAAAAGTAAATATTCTACCAATTGGTGGGCTATGAATATGACTGACAGACTCTTCCTATTTGCACAGTATTTCAAACAAAGAATATGGATTGGAGGTTACTCGATTAAGAAGTTAGCTTGTATCGTCTCCAGACAACTACACAATTTCTTTTTGGTCAGTAACAAGTGAATGACAGATTATCCATAACGCCTTAGATGTAAGAACACCATCATTGAGTACAAACACGTTTCCAACTTTGAACGTTTCAATAGTTATATTGACCAAATATCCAAGGGAAATCCTGGTATGGACAAATCAGTATCTAGAAACTACCATAGCCAAACCAGAATATGAACCCCACAGAACATACGTGGTATGTTGGTCATACTGAATGGGAATTTACGATGTATGTTACATAAAACTTTAAACAATTAGGCTACTACTACTAGCCTTGTTATATGGAGTATGGACTAATGGTTCACATTCATTTGTTTTAGAGCATTGGTCGGATAAACAACAGAACCAACATACAGTGACTCAATAAAGAAGTCGGTAGGGATGCACGCGAGACGCGAGAAGTCTCGTCTCGCATTTGCGAGACGAGACACGACACGAGACTGAAAATGCGAGACGCAAGACGAGACTCAGTTAAGTCTCGTACGAGAAGTCTTGCGAGACTTCTCGCAGTCTCGCAACATATATGAATTACATGTAATTATATATTTAGTGATTTTACATTTATTGAATTTTCTAAGTTGAGCGTTAATGCCTCCAGGAACAAAAAAGTGATTGGGGCAATAGACATTTTATGAGATTTATTATTATTCAAGGTTGATTTTCAGAATTAAAGCCTTCTTTAGTTTCTAAACATCATTAAAAAAGAAAAGCTTTGTAAATTGGAAATTTATTACAACATCGATTTAGGACTTTATTTTGCGACACAAACACATACACGCGGGCGCGCACGAATACATGAACTTCTGTTTTTTGGTCTGAAAAGCGAATAAGACTCCCTATTGCTGCAAAATGTGATATTTATGTTGTTTCTGTCTTTTTCACATTACTACTAGCGATTTGTGTTGGGGGATGGCTAGGAAATCCCTTCTCGTCAAAGTTTATCCCGGGTCCAGCTCGCAGAAACAACATGATATTTTTACATGGAATAAGTATTTTCTTTCTATATATTTATCAAAAACATTCCCCTCTAGTTCGGAAGTTTAATTCAAACACTGGTTTGGTAGGATGGCCCTATAGGTTTGATGCAAGATGATAGGAATGGCCCTATATCTGTCAGTAATTTTATTTTCTAGATCTGGCAACACTATATAAGTTGAAAGCGAAAGTTGATAAAATACGATAATGCAACATTGCTACAAGCGCGAACGAACTAAAAGAATTGGGTCGTATTGTGTTGTGAGGAGTTCTTTTGTTGTCTACAAGCGCTTTTGGTGGTATAAAAACATCTTTATAATTGAAAATCATCCTTCAAGGAAACGACCAAAACGTGTAAATATTGATAGTGGCGACAATATTTTAGAAGAGCCAAATATTGCTGGAGACATCTAAGCTGGAAAACAATGTTGGATCCAGCAACAATTTATGCTGGTTTTGCTGTAAATTATGCTATTAACCCTTTGGGGATCCCATGGTACAATCTGTACCATACGGGGTGTTTCATGGTACATTGCATTATAACTCTTCTATTTGAGCTTTTTCGTCCGTTTTTTTTTTCAAGTCCAGGGGCATTGTAGAAGACCTTACGTATGGTTTCACACCTTCCTGCTTCGAGACATAGGAGGTGATGACGCCATAATTCTAAAATATATATTTTCTTTTAATATTGCGGGGCCGGTCTATGTTCATTATTTTTTGGCGGGCTTATTTTTACACGTAGAAGATTGAAATTTTGCACAAACATTCAGTCCACCAAGTAGTATTTACCAGATTTTTTTCAGATTTCTGCGTTAAAACAGGGGGGATCCAGAGGGGCAAAAAGTTGAAAAAAAGGGATATTTTACCAAAAAATCACTTTCTTCGCGATTTTCCAGCCTTAGATACATGATGAAGACAAGTGAATGGTACCGCCTGAAAGGTAGTTCTATTCTGAAGAGAATGATGTTCGACACATGACCCTAGGGTAATTAGGGAAGTATCAGGGAATTTTTATGAAAATATACTTCTGTATAGGGGAATTTTGGACATTTTCGGTATTATTTTTTGCGGGCTTGTTTTTGCACCTAGAAGATCGAAATTGTGCACAAACATTCAGTCCACCGAGGAGTATTTACGAATTTTTTTTCGTACTTCTGTGTTAAAACATGGGGGTACAATGGGGCTAAACGTTGAAAAAGGGAAATTTGTACCCAAAAAATCCCTTTCACGGGATTTTCTCGCCTTAGATACATGATGGAGACAAGTGAATGGTACCCCCTGGAATGCTGTTCTATTCTGAAGAGAATGATGTGCAAACCATGATCCTAGGGTAATTAGGGATGTCTCAGGTAATGTTTAAAAATTTCCCTCTGTATACGGGAATATGGGACATTGTCGGTATATATTTTTTTGGCGGGCTTACTTTTGCACCTGGAAAATTGGAATTGTGCATAAACATTCAGCCCACCAAGTAGTATTTATCAGATTTTTTTCAGATCTCTGCGTTAAAACAGGGGGATCCAGAGGGGCTAAAAGTTGAAAAAAAAGGATATTTAGACCCAAAAATCAGCTTTTTCTGGATTTTCCCGCCTTAGATACATGATGGAGACATGTGAGTCATACCGCCTGAAAGGCAGTTCTAAGCTGAAGAGAATGATGGGCGAAACATGACCCTAGGGTAATTAGGGATGTCTCAGGAATTCTTTTACCTGAGATAATGGTGTTTTACGGTAATTTGGGACATGGTGGGAATTCCTGATAAAATTTCTTCCGCCCTTACTATTCAAGATAGAAACTTATAATTTGGTACACACATTTAGTATACCAAGTACTATTTATCAGATTTTTTTTAGATGGGTACGTTCACACAGGGCCGCTCCAGAGGGGCACAAAGTGTGAGAAAACTTCCCTCCGTAATTTTCCCTTTGACATCATTTTTCCCGCTCCTGGTATATGGTATGAGCATGCAAGTGGTACCATTTGAAAGCCAGCTTCATTCTAAAGAGAATGAGATGTGAACCATGATCCTAGGGTAAATAGTAACGATGCAGTAGCTGCTTGACTGAGTCTAAAAAATAGCCCAAAATGCCGGATACCGGAAAGGGTTAATTTGACGAAAATTAATGGTCCAGGAATCAAATACCAGCACAACTTTTCTTTTAATTTGGAGCGGAGGGGACACAAGTTCGGATACCATGTTGAACTTTAGGTTCCGTCTCCTTAGGATGTTATGAACATTCATCCCATGGAAAGCAATGGCAAACCACCATGGATTCAGCTTGCCAAGGGACTTTTAGGTCAAATACCTGCCTTCGGACAGAATATCACATCATGATTCATTAACAGCCATAGAATAACACATTGCAAAATTTTGACCAGAATATATGCGAGACTGCGAGACCATGCGAGAAAGTCTCGCGCGAGAGGAGACTCAAAATTTCATGCGAGACGCGAGACGAGACCAACATTTGAGGCTGCGAGACTGTAACTGTACCAAAATTTTGCTTAAAATATTTTCCGGATAAACGCAAATTCTGCGTTAGTGCATTATGTGACGTTCATCTGAATTCGTACACTTTGTGTGGTATATGTTTCTCACTGATCATGCTGCCGCCTAGTGGTGCTAAAAGATAGGATAGAAGAAGAAGAAAAGGAAAGAAGAGAGAGGCGATAGTTAGTTTTTCGTTGTAAGTGTTGGTGTGTGTTGATGTTAATGACTCAGCTATTTTTTGCTGATCATGTCATGATCTTGTTACCAGACGTTATGTAAAAAGGAGTGTTAGTTGTCGTATGATTTGGAAAATCTATCGTTATCTTCGAATATGCGTAAAACTCATTAAAAATAGTATTGCAAAAGTGAATATTTTGGTGATTTTAAGTAAGTCATTATTAAAGTAAATCGGCCCCAAGTAATATTTTATAACGACAAGAGGTGAACGAGATTACGAGTAAAAAAAAAAGAAAGACTTCGTAGGTTGCTCTTGAAGGTAATGGACATATGATTACAGACTAAGCCAAAATGTCCAAATAACTTGT
Organism: Thermobia domestica; assembly: GCF_964235325.1. Classification (NCBI taxonomy): domain Eukaryota; kingdom Metazoa; phylum Arthropoda; class Insecta; order Zygentoma; family Lepismatidae; genus Thermobia; species Thermobia domestica. The sequence continues at coordinate 67,926,021 of NC_137461.1, forward strand.
TTCATCCAACGGTAGCTGCTACATAATGATGTTGTTGAGTCGGCCAGGAACGACTGATACATAAACACTTGAAATTTCTATGTGAAGATTACTTCAGATTTGGTGAGTGAACAACAAAATGTGACTAAAGTAACTGGCGCCACGACGAACCAAACTGTCATTGTGGACGATTTTAACGCGTTTTTACGAATTTACTACGTAAGCGGGGCTATATATCCAAAATAATCAGTGTATAACAGGTATATTTATCTATTGAATAAATGGCACTGTAATGTTTAGAATTGTTCGTTTTCTCTTTTTCTAGATCGCATGACGGAGTAAGACTATGGTCATTGTGTCGCTTGTAAGTAATCTATGAGAGTGGGTGATGTTATCATCTATTTTTCATAACCCGCCTTAGATCTTCGCCCAGGTGGTTCCGTCCGGATCTGGACCGTAACGGTGAGGTGTGTCGTGCCTTCCTTAAACGATAGTCGTGGGGACGAAGTTTCTGAACCCTCATATAAAATAGTGCAAACTATATTATTTGAGGGCGAAGAGTAGAGAGAGTTCTCTGCGGAGGCCGGTTGAGGATGGTGTGCACCGCGCAGCACTATGCTGCTCGAACCCAGAACCGTAATAGAATGGCGTTTCCCTCCAGGGACGGATCAATTAATAATAATTCACGTTTTTATTAATTGATTCGTAACGGATGTAGCATCTGGGAGAAGATCTAGGTGTAATATTTGACAGGTTTTATTTCTCATGATATGCTATATGCGCTAACTTGTAGATATTATTGGTGTTTGTTGTGTTTGTAACTTGTAATCATGGTAGAAAGTGAGAATTTGAGTTTGCAAACTTTGTTTGAAGCTATTAATGACACTAAGCAATCACTTAATGGTGCTGTGAATGATACTAAGCAACAACTCAATGACGTTATTAACGAGTTGAAAACTGAAACCCAAGCTCAGATAGAAAAATTTTCTAACGACCTTACAGGTAAATTAGAAACGTTAGAACATAGGATGGATGGGCAAATTCAGACACTGTCGACTGAGTTAGTACAAATGAGAAGTGAAATAGACAGGGTTAGTCGCACTTGTGCGGATAACTTTGAAAAACTGTCAGCACAGTTTCAAGAGAAATTAAATGTACAAGAAACAAAAGTTGATGAGATTAAGCTTGCCGTGAAAAATAACGAAGACAAAATACGTTTTGTCAATGCTAAAACTAATCAGTTAGGAGATCAAGTTAGGGACACTGAGGAACGTATTATAATGATTGGAAATAAAGTTAAGGATTTAAGTTCCGATGTCAATTTAGTGAACGATAAAGCTGAGCGAGCGCAGGAAAAAGTGGGAGAACACGAAAGTAGAATCATGAAGTTAGATCAAAATGTTCGCGAGATTTATGATGTTAGTATTGCAACCCGCGAAATAGCTCATCATACCCAAACCATGATAGACGATGTTAAGGGTGAAGTAGAAAGTAAGTTCGAAATAGTAAATCAAGAGGTCAGAAACTTGCGCGTAAGCATGATTGAAAGCCAAATTAGGTCATCAACGTTTGTGGGAAATGTAAAACCTGAGGTGGAAATTAAAGAAGAAAAAGTTGACACCAGTGTACGTAAAAACACCAATCCTTTTCTTGATTATGACGTCAGTCCGGTGTTGAGTGAAAATGATTCTTCGGATTCTCACAGTGATAATAGCTTTGTTGGGGTAAAAACTATCAAACGGAGGAAAAAACGAGAAAGAAAAGTAGCTATAAAGTTACGAGATTTAGATTCTTTCGAGAAATTCTCTGGTCACGAAAATGAATTGACTGCTACTGCATTCTTACTTAAGTTTGAAGATCAAGCTTCGCTTATGTCAATTTCTCGTAGTCAGTATTTAGATATTATCAAATTTTTGTTGACTGGTTCTGCGCAAAATTGGTATATTAACAATTGTGGTTTTTTCACTTCTTACGATCGTTTTGCTGAATTGTTCAAATTAGAGTTCGAGAACGAACAGGTGCGTGCTAATAAACTAATGGTACTGCAATACAAACCATATGACGCAAAAGTCGACGGAAGTGTGTACAATTTCGTGTCATATAGATATAATAAGATCCAAGAAATTAATCCCGACATAAAAGAATCGTTAGCTATTAGTATGATTCTCAATTTGATTCCACCTTACTACCGACGTCAGTTAACAACTTTGTCTACTATGAATTTGTCTTCTGTATTGTCCGTTATACAAAGATTAGAAGCTATTCCCAGGTCTGATAACCGTAACAACAGCAACAATTATAGGTTCCTGAAAGTCAACCAGGTGTCTGTTAATAAGAATGGTAAGCGTGAAAGTAATCAGAATAACGTTAATGATTGTGATGAATCAGATCAGGTACATTCGAACGAAAATTCGAATAACAGAGGTAATCGGAAAAGAAAAAATTCCTTTCGTAGAAACAAAAAGAAAAAATGGAATAATAATAGTAGTTCTGATAGGCATGAAGAAAGTGTGTGTTTTTGCAATCATGGTTCAAATGTAAGTAATAGCAATGCTAATGCAAATCAAAATGAAGCCACTAGTGATGTGACTAATAGGCCAGCGAATGGTAATTCCCAAACGAGAAATTCGCCTCAGACCGGTTACAGTAATGGAAACTTTGTAAATCCTTCGAATTTTGGTAATCCTACTGGGTTTAGGCCACCGAGACCGAATTTCACGAATGTCACTCCAGGCAATTTTGGGTTTCAAAATAGGTTTCCTCCCCCAAACTAGAAACACCCTGCCTGAAGAGTGCTCATAGCAGGGAATTGATTCAAACGTGTAGTAATGAGTTAAATAATGCACTCCTTCCAAATGGTCAGACTGTTTTTGTAAAGCTTGATAAAAATCTAATAAACTTAGTACAGTGGGATGATGTTTTCTCATCTGACGAAGAGGAAACTAAAGATTTTTGTAAAACTAATGTAAATTCATGTGCCACTGCAGAAATTGTTGTCAAAATCATGAACGAAAATTTGTATGCTCTGTGCGATTCAGGTGCTTCGGCTTGTTTGTTAAGCTACAATGCGTGGAAGGAAATATCTAACATTGTGTCAAACGCTGTATTACAACCCGCTCCTCAAATTGTTCTAGTAGATTATAGTGGAAAAAGAACAAAATCTGTCAAGGGCGAGGTTACCCTCTGTGTAAAAATTGGACCTGTAACTTGTGATGTTAGATTTATTGTTGTTAGTGATCTTAATTGTAATTGTCTGCTAGGCAGAGATTTCTTATCGCTAGCTAATGGGAAATTAGACTTTGGCGAGAAATCCGTTACTGTAGGTTACGACCCTAACACTTGTAAGGTACCAATGAAAGAGTATGAGCACGGATTTGGTAGTGACCCCCTTCTGAATAATGAAAGTAAAGTAAAAATACTTACTAGAGAGAGTGTTAATAAGGTTGGTTTTCATTTAAAAAATGCGAATTGTGTTGACACTGATTTTGCTATTGAAAGCGAGAACGAAGATGTAGTCGAACCTGTGCTAGAGTGTCCAATAGTTAAGAATTTAGAAATGCATAAGAAACAGCTGACGCAGGAATGGATGGATAGTTTATTAGAAAACAGTAAAGCATTTGAACACGTAGATAAGTATACTATCAACAATGATTTAAATGTAGAGCAAATAAAACAAGCACGTTTGAACGAAGCTGCTGAAGTAAATTTTCTGTATCATTTTTATGGGGAACAAATTCATAAATTGGATGAGGAAATTCGAAAGTCTCATAGTAATGTAAAAGTAAATCAGGACTTTTGTAATTTAAGCAAAACTACTTGTGGTACCCAAAGTCACTTTCCTTCTGTTAATGAAATCAGAACAAAAGTTCTTGAAATTGAAAATTTATCTAATGTTCAAAAACAGCAACTATATGATTTGTTATTGAAACATAGATTGGTCTTTAGCGATTTGCCAGGTAAATGTAATAAATTCAAGTACGCTATTGAGGTTGAAACAGACCAACCGATTGTAAAACGTCAGTACCCAGTACCCTTTAAGTACAAAGAAAATATTGAACAGCAAATAGCTGAATGGTTAGAATGTGGCGTAGTGGAAGAATGTATTTCTGTGTATTGTCATCCTTTGTTGTGTGTAGCTAAGAAAAATACTAGTAAACTTCGTACTGTTGTAGATTTAACTCAATTGAACAAATTTGTAAAATTAAAGCAGTTAAAAGTCAATAAGATCGATGATCTTCTCATTAAATTTCAAGGAATTCAATTCCTGTCTTGTTTAGATTTTGTAGGAAGTTATTTACAAGTATGTTTAAGTAAAGAAAGTAAACAATACACAGCTTTCTGTTGGAACGGTAAAATGTATCAGTATACTCGAGTTCCGTTTGGTTACATAAATGGAGGAGCTGCTTTTATGTTGTGTTTGCAAACTGTCCTTGGGGCAGGTTTGTATGAAAAAGTAGTCTTGTACATCGATGATGTCTCAGTAATTTCTATGACTTTTGAAGAACAGTTACAATTTTTGGATCAAATATTTCAGAAAGTTTACGAGGCTGGCATGACTTTAAATTTACAAAAGTGTACTTTTTGTAATACGAAATTTAGTTTTTTAGGGTTTGACATCAGTCCGCAAGGCATTACCAAAAATCCTTCTTATGTACAATGTATCAAAGACCTTCCAAGGCCTAGAAATTTGAAAGAATTACAAAGAGTTTTAGGTTTATTCCAGTGGTGTGCCAAATTTGTTGAAAATTTCGCTCAAAAATCTGAACCTTTATTTGGTTTGTTAAAGAAAAATAAAAAATGGATCTGGGATCAATCTTGTGAAGATAGTTTCAATCAATTGAAAAGTGATTTAGTTCAAGAGGTAATGCTTGCACATCCTTTGTTGGATTATGATTTTTGTTTAATTACAGACTGTAGTTCAGTTGCTTTGGGAAACATTCTTTTTCAAGAAGTAGACGGTAAGAAACATATTTTAGGGTTTTATAGTAGAACGTTAAAACCTGCTGAGAAGAATTACACTGTGACTGAACGTGAGTGTCTTTCAATTGTAGTCGCGCTCAAACGTTGGTCTCAATTGTTGTATGGAAGACATGTAAAAATTTACACGGATCATAATTCATTGGTATATTTGCACAAAATGAGACAGTGGATCTCTAGACTTGCTCGTTGGAGTTTACAAATTCAGGGATTTGATGTACAAATTGTATATATTAAAGGTCAAGATAATCAAGCTAGCGATGCATTGTCACGTATCATTCTGTTTCCTGAGGTTGAAAAGCATGAAGTTAATAAGTACGAAGTGTTGCCATCTTGTTTTAAACATTTGTCTGTACAAGATTTGATCAGTAAACAAAGAGAACACCCAGAGTATGAAAATATCATGAAGTATTTAGAGAATCCCAACGATCCTTATGTTAAGGTTAAGAACCGAAATATTGGTGAATTTTACAAAATCGAAAATGGAATTTTGTTGAATCGTAGTTACCATTTTCCTAATCAATGGAAAATTTGTATTCCTCCTTCACTTGTGAATGATGTAATTCAAAATTATCATGAACAAGGTCATTTTGGTTTTGAAAAGCTTTTAGGCTTTGTAAGTGATTGTTGTTATTGGAAGTCCATGCGTAGAGATATCAGCAATTATTTGCGTGATTGTGTTGTCTGTAAACGTACGAAAGTTGAAACTTCGCCACCAGCTAGACCTTTACAAACTGTGGCTGTAAAGAATGTAAGAGACATGGTCTCGATCGATTTGTTAGGACCTTATCCACCTTCTCATAATGGAAATAAATTTGCATTGTCAATTTTAGATGTATTTAGCAGATATTACACTATGTTCCCAATCAGAAATGCAACGACCAAATGTGTTTTAAGATGTTTAGAATATTACTATTTTGTAACCATGGGAATTCCAAAATCCATATTGGTGGACAATGGTGGATGTTTTGTATCGGCAAAATTTAAATCTAAAATGGAAGAATATGGTATTAAAATTCACTATGTAACTCCCTACCATCCGAAGAGCTCAATTGTAGAGAGAATCCATAGGGAGACGAATAGGTTGTTCAAATTGTTGTGTAACGAAGAACATATTTCTTGGGAAAGATACATACCTCAAATTGTCATTTTGTTGAATTATTCTGTGTGTAGTAGTTTAGGTGTCAGCCCTGCTAGTCTACATTTAAATGTGAAAGCAAATTATTCTGTGTTGAAGCATTTTGGCATTGTAACAAACGAAAGCTATGATGAAAGTGAACCTGTAAATTGGGAAAATAAACTCATAATGGCTGACTACCGCAGAAGTGAGAAAGTTAGAAAAAGAAACGAGAAATATAATGCATCCCAAGAAAGAAAATACAAAATAAAAGAAAATGATTTGGTATTTTTGTTGCAATCACATTTGAGTTCAGCACTAGACAAAAAGATTCGCAAGTTTTTCATGCTCTACAAAGGTCCACTATTTTGTAAAAATAAAACTTCAGATAAAGTCTTTGAACTTGTAGATCCTTTAACTGGAGAATCTTGTGGCGTACATTCTATCGATCGTATGAGAGTGTGGAGACCCACTCAAAAAACTAGGAACATCTGGTTAGAATTAGCTAAGAAACATATACATGAAAGAGAATTTGATTCTGTAAAAGAAAATAGTGAAAAAACTGATTCTTGTGAACCGGAGACTTTGGTAAATGTGAATTCTTTGAATATAACAAAGGTTAGTTTGTCTGTATTCAACCAGAGCGAAAGTAATAAGTTCAATGTTCAGTTGTTGTTGAAAGAGCTATTGAAATGTGATACATATTTGCAATATTTAAACGATAAGCTAGATTGTCGGTATCGTACTCTTATGTTAGCTTTAAATCATTTGCTGAATCCTAAGCTAAACAGACGTGACATGTAAAAAAAAGTCACGGATATGATTATTTCTTAAATGCTAATATGTATGAGAATGTTGTTTATTAGTATTCATATGTAAAGGAAACATGAGTTACAAGCTCTCGTTTACATAAATTATTGTATTGTCTTGTTGATGCTTTGCGATAAGTTATCAAGACTAACTGAAAGATCTTGAACCACCAATTGTATGAGGTGAGTTGTCTAGTATTCATGTATTACTACAAATGTAAACGATAATGAGCTCTGATTTTGTCAGAGTGAGAGTAAGTTTTTATGTGTTAGTGGAACACTGTGACACAAGCATTGAATTATGAATGGCAACTCCCCCCTTCATTTATTTTTAACCTTTGGGTTCATTTTTCTATGTGGTTTTATATTCCTACCTCACTAGAAGGTCTTGTTGCCATTCCAAAGGGGTGGGATGATAATATAAATGTAAAATGGGGAAGGGAGACTTAAACATTTTAAATGGATAGGCGCTTATTAGCGTAAAAGTGTGGCAGACTTACTTCTATCCGGCCTCACTCTTATTGTAACAGTACAAAAGAGTGGTAATAAATTTATTTCATGTAATTGTTATGTTTAAGTGATATGTAATCTTGTATTTTTGAATAATAATTTTGTTTTCGTAACTTCTTTGTCAGAATAGCGTGAGAAGTGCAAGTATGCTTCGTCATTTATGCAATTTAAGTATAATGTGTGTGTAGAATAAGTTTGTTTATTTCCTTTTGTGGAATATTGAAATATATTATTCAAATAATGTTTGTTGAAAAGTTGAGTTATTCATGATAATGATTTGTTTATGTTCTATAGTTTTTCATATAATATCGTAAAGTAAGTAATGTGAATATTTTACCTCTAAATAATGCCATGATTTCGTATAATGTTTGTGTTATTTTTAATAATAAGAGCGCATATAGCAATATTGTAATATAAATATCAAAAGTATATCATGAGAATTATTTGTATATTAATTGTGAGTCATGCACTTATAAATGTTTAATTTAGTCTCAGTGCCGAATGTAAAAAAAAAGGAACTTTAAAGACTATACGTATGAAAGCCCCATAGAACTCTTACGTAAGTGTGCAAATGCCCCACGCGTTTGTCGTTTTACTACATTAAATGAAACTTTTTCATCTGATGAAGTGTCACTTGGCGAAAGTTCTTATAAACTTCCTTGTGAACTAGTGTCAATCTTGACTTTGGAACACTGGTGATTATTGAAGTGAAACTACAGTCAGGGTTCTTGAACGTTTACCATTATTCAATGGTGCACGTACATTCCTTTCGATCGCCAATGTAACTGTACCAAAATTTTGCTTAAAATATTTTTCGGATAAACGCAAATTCTGCGTTAGTGCATTATGTGACGTTCATCTGAATTCGTACACTTTGTGTGGTATATGTTTCTCACTGATCATGCTGCCGCCTAGTGGTGCTAAAAGATAGGATAGAAGAAGAAGAAAAGGAAAGAAGAGAGAGGCGATAGTTAGTTTTTCGTTGTAAGTGTTGGTGTGTGTTGATGTTAATGACTCAGCTATTTTTTGCTGATCATGTCATGATCTTGTTACCAGACGTTATGTAAAAAGGAGTGTTAGTTGTCGTATGATTTGGAAAATCTATCGTTATCTTCGAATATGCGTAAAACTCATTAAAAATAGTATTGCAAAAGTGAATATTTTGGTGATTTTAAGTAAGTCATTATTAAAGTAAATCGGCCCCAAGTAATATTTTATAACGACAAGAGGTGAACGAGATTACGAGTAAAAAAAAAAGAAAGACTTCGTAGGTTGCTCTTGAAGGTAATGGACATATGATTACAGACTAAGCCAAAATGTCCAAATAACTTGTTTCATCCAACGGTAGCTGCTACATAATGATGTTGTTGAGTCGGCCAGGAACGACTGATACATAAACACTTGAAATTTCTATGTGAAGATTACTTCAGATTTGGTGAGTGAACAACAAAATGTGACTAAAGTAACTGGCGCCACGACGAACCAAACTGTCATTGTGGACGATTTTAACGCGTTTTTACGAATTTACTACGTAAGCGGGGCTATATATCCAAAATAATCAGTGTATAACAGGTATATTTATCTATTGAATAAATGGCACTGTAATGTTTAGAATTGTTCGTTTTCTCTTTTTCTAGATCGCATGACGGAGTAAGACTATGGTCATTGTGTCGCTTGTAAGTAATCTATGAGAGTGGGTGATGTTATCATCTATTTTTCATAACCCGCCTTAGATCTTCGCCCAGGTGGTTCCGTCCGGATCTGGACCGTAACGGTGAGGTGTGTCGTGCCTTCCTTAAACGATAGTCGTGGGGACGAAGTTTCTGAACCCTCATATAAAATAGTGCAAACTATATTATTTGAGGGCGAAGAGTAGAGAGAGTTCTCTGCGGAGGCCGGTTGAGGATGGTGTGCACCGCGCAGCACTATGCTGCTCGAACCCAGAACCGTAATAAGACGAGACGAGGCTTTTCAATTTCTCGTCTCGTCTCGTCTCGTCTCGCGTGCATCCCTAGAAATCGGACACACTTGCTGACACATTTCAAGAGAGAATAAACATTTTAAGAGTACGCTTCAGAGAACAAGAAATATACTTTAATTACCCTATATTATTTACTTATAGAAGATAGAAAAAGCAATAACAAAACTCCATTTCATGACTATAAAAAATACAGAAAAGTGAAAATACAGCTAAAATCCATGTCAAAAAAGAACTCGGACAGGCGTCTTTTTCTATTTAGGCCTAAGATGGTGTCTACTTGACAGTTTTAGATGTCCAAGTGAAACAAGTTGAAGCCATACTGTTACTACGTGGGTAAAACTGTGTGTTTAAAATTTAAAATGAGAACTCAACATGGTCAAACTTCTTTACCAGTAAGAGAACCTATTTTAAAATATTATAAAGAGGGAAAATCAGTTCATGATATTGTGGAAATAGTAAATAAGTCACACTCCATAGTTCACGACATTATTAGACGTTTTAAATAAACAAAATCAGTGGAAAATATATAAGAAATGGTAGACCTAAAGGTTTTCAGTCAGACGGGCGATGGGTTGTAGTACAGGTTAATAAAAACCTCAAGATGTGTCCTACAGTGTCGAAAGAAGTATCAGAACATCTTAATAAAAGTGTGCATCCCTAAACGATAAGATTGATTGTAAGAAGAAGCAATTTACATGGAAGAGTAACCAGCAGAATACCGTTCGTGTGCAAGTGCAATAAAAAAAAGAGACTCAGTTTTGCAAAAACTTATAGAAATAAGGATTTTTCGTTTAGGAGCACTGTGTTATTCGCGGACAAAGGCAAATTTAATTTGTTCCTATCAGATGGTCAATGTTATATCAGGCGAAAACCTAATGAAGAATTCTGACAGAGTAATCTAAAATCCACTGTAAAACATGGAGATGTCTCGGTAACGGTTTGGAGCTGCACGTCCAGTGCTGGTCCAGGTAAACTGTGTGTAATCGATGGAATTATGGACCAAACAATTTAAACATTCTGAAGCAAAATTTGGTACGAAGTGCTGGAAACATTGTGAATAACAGAGAAATTCCAGTACTACCTGGATAACGATCCTAAGCACAAAACACTCAATGTGCATTTTTGGCTAATGTATAATTATCCGCGTGTACTGGAAACACCTCTGTAATCTCCTGATATTAACGTTGTTGACCACTTGTGGGTTCATTTGGAAAACCAATTAAACAATCATACCACTAGAACAATGGAAGACTTGCAATCAGCCCTTCAGACCGAATGGGCGAAAATTGATCCTTTTTTCTGAAAAAAAAACAACATAAAATTCATGCTCAAAAGATTGAAAGCCATCATGAAAAATAAAGGATTGCCAACAAAATATTAAAAATATTTAATAATATTCTAAACTTTTGCTACAAATTAAGTGTCCGAATTCTTTCTTGACGTGGCTTTAATCAGGCCGGTAGTCAGCCCAAAAATGTAGGGGGGCTGAAGTTAGGGGGACCCGATCCAACTATTTTATAGTTCATTACCATACTATAGTTCATTTGCAAGCCTACAGTGAAGATTTTATGGGGGAAGCAAATATTTAGGGGGCCGACCCCCTAGATCACCTGGTTACTGCGGCCTGGCTTTAGGCCTATGCTGTTTTCACTTTTTGTATATTTTATATTCATGAAATTGAGTTTTGTTATTGCCGTTTCTATTTTCCATAAGCAAATAATCTACAATAATTAAAGTATATTACAGTATATTTCAAAGTCAAATTCGAACGTCGTATGCCATTATTATTTTCCTTAACAAATTTGCAATTGTTGAAATGAAACAAGTATATCTCATTAGACAGAGGAATGTGATGTAGAGTACTTCTTTCTCCATACTGAAATACTTAAGCATATATATATCTCTACTTTGGTATCTCAGAGTTAATTATGTAAAATATAATCGAAGTGTGAAAATAATTGGCATTTACGAGAAAAACTGAATAAAAATATTAAAAGATTAAATAAACCATTCATCTTAGTATTGTTTAAATTAATCACCTAGCGAAGACGCTTCCTTCTGTAAGATTGCATATATACGGTCATCTATGATGCATTCTGAAAATACGAGTAAATGTCAGTAAAATCGAAGAAAATATATGGGCAAGGAGAAGATGAATTAAGATTAAAACAAGCGGAAAACAGTTGGTGAGCTGCTGGAACAAAATTTCTGTTGCTACTTACCCAAAAATTTCGTTCATATCCAGGCACGTAGCCAAGGGGGGGGGGGTCCGGGGAGTCCGGACCTTCCTTTCGAGACCAGAAATGAAAAAATTAAGAAAGGATGAAACAAAATGAAATGAAAAAAGGAAGATCAGGGTTAAAAATTTAAAAAAAAATACTGGAAGCTTTTGGTTACTCTTTTTTATGATGAGATTTGTATTATAATTATTTGAAATACATGGTGGCGAGGTGAGCGAGATATCTTGAAGAGTCAGGGAATTTGAAATTTCTTGAAAAGTTACGGAATTCTCAGAATTTCTGCTGCTAGTCAGGGAGATTTCAAGCGTCCGAAAGCATAGTGCCGTTGTGTAACAGAGTGGATATTTTTTAACATGTTCAATATCAAACATGTTATTTCAAAAAATTTCTACTGCTCCTTTAACCTGTCATTTGGAACAGGCAGTAGTTGACGGAATAATACAAACAAACAAACAAAAAATATATGTGGAAATAAAGTTCTGTTAACATTTGATTCAACACAGAAAGGAACTCAGATATTGTAAAATATTTTACAAGATATTATTCAGTATGTACTTTTCATAATAGCTGAGGTCATAATGAAAGGAAAATTGTTATATTTGAATGAACAGAGGAACAACTTAAATATTGTAAAATCTTTTTCAATACGTTTTTTTATCTTTCACTCGAAATTTCTTCATAGTTTGTTATTAAAATACGTAACAACATATCCTTATTATATTGTCCTAACAAACCAATATATGTTGATAGTAAAATAGTTTAGATTGATTGAGCTCCAGGGCCTTCAGAATTTCATGTCACGCCTCCCCCCTTCCCTTCGTTATGAAATCCTGGCTAAAAGAACCAATATATGTTCCAGTAAAATAGTTTCGAATGGTCGAGCCCCTCGTGTGGTGACCACATTATTTCATGTCACGGACTCTCCCCCACCTTCACGAAATCCTGGCTACGTGCCTGTCATATCTAGCCATTAGTTACCGAGAAATAAATTATTAAGCAAAAACCTAGCCAAACCTGTTCCTGGCCGAACTCGGCCACCAAATTTGGCGACGATCCAGACGATGGGCTACTAACAAATGAAATTTCTTTGAGGCCAGATCATTAATTTATTCCTCAAAAGTACTAGTCTTGTAATACTAGTGTAAAACTTTTCGAACTCAAATATTTTGCTATAATACATAGCATAAAATCATGACCACTTAGAGGTACAACATTAATATTTAAAAATGTATTCTATCATTATTCTAGCATTTCTACTTCAATACATTTTACGACACGTGATAAACATATTAACAATATTAGCAGTTCTGAGAAATAGGCTCCAAGAGTTAACGAGATACCACATATATAGATACATATATATGGGGCCTGTACCGGTTCGCGTCAACGAAACGCAAACTTGCGTTTTAATTTCAGATATTTGTTATGCAGTTATAATTGATGCTTGGGTCTTTTGCGTTGCGTTATGATTCGAAATTTAGCCAAGTTAGCTATTAGGGTTTAACCTAAAGGAGGTATGTGTGCAGGGGTGTAACACCCACCACTGAAAATTAATTCGGCAAATTCAGGTTTCTGAGGGATTTCACATTGAAAATTCAGAAAATGATATCCAAATAAACGTTTAATTACAATGAAGTTGGTATTAATCAAACATCATTTGAGTTACCCTTTCGATGCAGCCGTATAGTAAGTGTTTTTCGTCAAATGTATTGTTAATTCAGCAAGTGTATATTCGTCAAATGTATTGTCAATTCAGCAAGTGCATAGTATATTTTAGAAGCAGTTTATACACAGTGAAATAGTTCTGTAAATTCATATGTTTGTGGATGTATTAGGACCATTTAAGATTGTTTCTCTTAATATTGAAACAGATTACCATGAAATAAAGTGTGTTCGATTGTTAAATTGGAATCAGAAACTTTCGTTTGCATTCGTCATCTCTAGCATAACAATTAAAAATAAAAATGCGAAATTGATATCTTAAAATCAATTCGACAGATGAACAGATTGTCATCTTAAAAATTCTTGCTCTTAAAAAATACTCTCTTCAAGATAAATAAATGCTGATTAATTTGTGGCGTAGTATATGTTATTGTTAAATACTGAAAACATCATGCCGTTCTGTTGCACCTGAAATAGAAGTACTAATTTATTAATCTGCGACTTAATTTATTAAATACTAAAATTTATACAAAAAAGAAACTATATTTTTTAAAAGTGTAAGGTATTGTAAAGTTTCATGCAATACGAAAATGCTTCTTTGGATCATTCTGTATTCATTTCTTTCGCTACAATATTAAAAGAGCGAAATTGATTTTTGTGACTAGAAATACGCGTAATTTGTTGTTATTATTAACCTAAACAAACCACTTCTCTTTGTGGGCCTGAGGCGTTACCACCGCCATCTGTTAGTTATCGATTATACTACGTGCAGCACAGCGACGAACACGTGGTCAACGTGCTAAGGCGCCCTGTCTCAAACAGACGAATCAAGAGCTTCGTAGAGTTAGTGACCGTTTATTTTGATTTATTAATACTATGAATGTTTCCAAAGTCATTATTAACTTGAAGAATATTCGAATTACTAGGTAGAAGTAGACACAACTTCACACGTAAAAGATACCTTGTTGCTATCGTATTTTTTATTGCAACTTTAGTACAGAAAACTGGGAAACATTTTCTTTTCAGAAAGATGTTCATTTTACTAAAAGTTTTACATTTAGGCAGTAAATGAATACTCTTCTGCAAGAAAAAGATATTTCACAAGTTAATATATATATATATATATATATATATATATATATATATATATATATATATATATCCTTCTCTTACTCGCCGCCTCACACAGACGTCTTCGCCGTAGTACACTGCTTTACACTTCTATCATTCGTTTGCTATACATTTCGCCTTCTCGTCTAGCGCCCTTTATGTTCCGTAGCAGTGACCTAGCTACATGTTATTACACTAAACATGTCATCGTTCGTATCATTTTGCAACACTTCTCTTCGGCTGATTTTTCATTTTTGCTTCGCCCTGTCCTCTATACGTGTCTATTTCTACAGTAGACCCGTTTTCGCATAACATAAATACAATACTGTGTCATTCATCCTCCCTTTCATTTTCCGTTTCCTTTCCGATCACATAATATGACGATATCTGGTATCGTTCGTATTACTGTGCAACGCACCATATATATATATATATATATATACGAGGTGCACACCGAAAGTACGTGCTGTTTTGTTCTATTGTCAACTTTTTATATATACAGTATATGCATTTCGGAGGGCATAAACAATGCAGTGTTAAGCACACCCACATTGTACTCACATTTCGTTTAGAAATAAATTTGATTTTTGTGGTTGATCTTTGACCTTGTATTTGCCTGTGACCTTTGACCTGATAGTACTACTGAGTGTTCCTTGCTTGTTCCGCTGCTTCATTTTGATGTTTAACATGATTTGATACGGACATTGCGTTGTTTTCAGTGTATTCAAATAGGTTCTCAAGGTGACCTGTGACCTTGATCTGACCGTGACCTCTGACCTTGACACCTGATTGACGCATATTTTGTCGGCTTGCGTCGTAGAACCATATCAAACAGCTTTTCTTTGTTATCACTTCGATGTACGTTTTTTCCAGGCTCTTTCAGAATTTACCATTGCAGTCCGATAAGGGAAAAATCGAAATTTGAGCTTTGACCCTATCTCTCTTCAATCTTTAGTACAAGTGACATGCTTCTATGGCGAAACAAAACTTATGTCCATCGTCTAAAGTTACACCAAATTGCACGGCTTTATCTCCTACCACTTTTGCACAGTAAACAAATGAAATTGACACACGAATTAATCAGGAAACCAACTGCTGCGTTGGGGACCCAAAGTTTTGTTTACTAGGTGGCAGCAGTTGAGTTACAGTGGCTGAAGGAGTATGACATACTTGTGATACTTCCCGGGGACATGGAATTTTCCGTGAAAGAACAACGGGTTATTGTCAAATTCCTCACCGCAGCTAGACGTTGGGCAGTCGGTATTCATCTCCAATTGGACGTGTGCATGGTGATAGTGCTCAAGTTGATAGATAGTAGGTGCTTGAGTTCAAAGCAGGGTGAACGAATGGGAAAGATAAGCAGAAATCAGGATGTCCAAAAATAGTATCAAGTGACGCTAAACATTGCTCATGCTGAAAATTTTATCATGAAAAATAGAGGTGTCAACATACAGGAGATTTGTAATACACTGGGGCAGGCATGTAGCCAGGATTTTGTGAAGGGAGAGGGGTCCGTGACATGAAATTCTGTGGTCATCATACCAGTTGCTCGATCATTATAACTATTTTACTGGAACATATATTGGTTCGTTTCGTAACTGGGGGTGGGGAAATTCTGAATGTCTAGGAGCAGACACGTAGCCAGGATTTCGAAATAGGGGGGGATCCGTGACGAAATGCTGTGGAGCTCGATCATTCTAAACTATTTTACTGGCAACTTATATTCGTTCGTTTAGCCAAAATTTCGTAATGGAAGGGGGGGCGTGACATGTAATACTGTCTTTTACACATCAGGGGATCGATCAATCTAAACTATTTTACTGGCAACGTACCCATATTAGTTTGTTAAGACAATAAAATGAGAAAATATGAAGAAATCTTGAGTAAAAGAATACAAAAAAATATTGAAAAAGATAAGTCTTCCAAGGTCATTCAGTTCTACTTGTCTTCTTTCTTCTTTTTTTATCTTCGTTTAATGCCGTCAAGGATAGCAACGAGATCTCTTTCGGGAGTAAAGACATCCTATAAAATGGATTAGTGTTTCGCAAAATTCAAAATGGCCCATATTATTGGTGATTCTGGGCATTTCTTAAGTTCTACCTGAGAATCTATCTGATCGAACCGGTTTATCGATCATCATTTGTAGTCCATAGGATTAACATGAAGCTAGATGGAATTCGGAATGCTTCGTTACAATAATATCCATTTTCTACTTGACCCCCCCCCCCCCATTTCCTAAACACAAAGCTGCTCATAAGAAAGAGTAACCAAACAATTGCTGTAGCTTTATATTTTTGAAGCTGATTCATCCTCTTCTCGTTTCTTTTTGTTTCATCCTTCCTTAATATTTTTCATTTCTGCATCCGAAGGAGGGGTCCGGACCCCCCGGACCCACCCCTTGGCAACCTGCCTGCCAGGAGCTTGATTAATCTAAGTCACTTTACTATCAACATATATTGGTTTGTTAGGACAATAAAATGAGGATATTCTGGTATTTTAATAACAAACTTTGAAAAAATCTCGAGTAAAATAATAAAAAATAATATTGAAAAGATTTTACAATATTTACGTCCTTCCTGTGTTTCTTCTAATATAACAATTTTCCTTTTATTATGACCTCAACTATTATAAAACGTACATACTCAATAATGTCTTGTAAAATATTTTACAATAATTGCGTTCCTTTCTCTGTTGAATCAAATGTTCACAGAACTTTCTTCTACATAAATTTTTGTTTTTATTATTCCGTCAACTACTGTCTGTTTCAAATGACAGGTTAAAGAAGCAGTAGAAAATTGAAATGAAATGAAATCTTTAAGTTTTACGTCCCACGGGTTATGCCGGTTAGGCTAAAGGAGACGGTGATGATGAGAGATGAGTGAAATGGTGGAATGAAGGAAGTGGGAGAAAACGGGAGAACCCCGAGAAAACCCACGAGCACGGTGTTTGTCCACCACAAAGTTCACTTGGCGGGGGCTGGGATCGAACCCGGGACCCCAAGCACCAGAGGTGAACGCTCTACCACTGAGCCACCGCGCCCCCCGCAGTAAAAAATTGTTTCTGAAATAACATGTTTGATACTGCAAGGATGCGATGACGAAAAATTATGGTAAAAAAAAAATATCCACTCTGTTACACAACGGCACTATGCTTTTGGAAGCTTGACATCTCCATGACTAGTATCAGAAATACTGAGAATTCGGTAACTTTTCTAGAAATTTCAAATTCCCTGACTCTTTCAGGCTATCTCGCTCACCTCGCCACCGTGTATTGCAAGTGACCACTTCAAATCTCCTCATAAGAAAGAGTAACCAAAAGCTTCCTGTAGCTTTTTTATTTGTAACGTTAATCCTTCTTTCCCTCATTTCGTTTCATCCTTCCTTAGGTATTTCTTTTTCATTCCTGGTCTCGAAGGGGGAAGTCCGGACCCCCCAGATCTCCCTCGCCTACGTGCCTGACTGCGGTTAGCAATGGGAAGTAGAAATAGTAATTACAAACGAACTGTGCTTAAGTAAAGTTTAGTCTCGCTGGGTTCAACGAATGCTTAATGAGGATCAAAAAAGGTAAGAATTCAATTTCGAAAAGAGACAAATTTGACACGCTTCAGAAGAGAGAGACGCAATTTCTTGAAAAATTGTGACAATTGATGAATCACAGAGTTCATTATTCATCCCAGAAACAAAAAGGAAGTCGATGCAGTGGAAACACACACACATTCACCCCACCCTCAAAAATTTCGGAAGGTGGCATCCAATAAGATGTTATACGTACGCTGACTTTTGGGATTTTCAATGGGCGATATTGCCTCACCTTGTTCCGAAAAGTCATACAAGTATGGGCGAGTGTTTTCATACATTTTTTGGAAATAAAACTTTTGCAAAAACTGAAAAAAAACACAAATGGAAAATGCAGATTCATCCTCCACATGAACAATGCACTACCACATTGTGCTAATGTTGTGACCTCTTTCTTTGCTACCACGGTATTGAACTTCTACAACACCCACTATACTCACCCCGAGACAGATTTAGCCCCGAGTGACTTCTGATTATTCCCAAATCTCAAGCATTCTCTTAATGAACGCCATTTTCCAGTAGATCATCCCTGAAAATCGCTATTTTCCAGTATCTGAAACAAAAATTCAAAGATGACTATGCCGTATGCTACGCAAAATGGACGAAGCGATGTCAACTATGTATCAATAACAAGAATTTAGGTATGATCCTAAAAATGCATCAAAAAATTGCGATTTTGGCCAATATAGTTTTTGGATCAGAGGCCACAAAATTTTTAACGGTCCGTCAATTGAGTTTTCGTTTTTTTTTTCGGTGACCACATCATACTGAGTTAAGTGATAGTTTTGGTTTGGCTACACTATTTGTAGTTCTCCAGATATAGGACATACAAGAAAATTTTTGATTAAATGTAAGATATTGGATTTTTTGGATCCTGGGTCACAACATTTTTGAACTTCCCCTAAACCAAGTTCTCGCATTTATTTGCTTAATAAGCACAACATACTCAGTTAAGTGATAATTTTGCTTTTGGCTATACTATATGTAGTTCTAAAGATATAATGCCTACAAGATTTTTTTTTACCTGAAATATATGGGATCTTTTGATCCAAAAAGGAAGACTTTGTTGAGAAATACACACATGTTAGTTTAATGTATTTCCTTGCTCTTGGAAATTAAGGTAGAATGAAACAGCACGTACTTTCGGCATGCAGGTCGTATTTATATTGTGGAAACTTTCTAGCTATACATATTTGTGTGAATGTATAGTAACAGGAATTAGAATTAAAGGTCTCTATTTTTATATTGCCTCTTGAATTCATAAACACACACACACATATATATATATATGGAGGCATAACTCGTGGAGGTGGAGTGATGATTTGTGTAAATAATAAGTGGAAGAGCAAGAGAAGACTGGATCT
Organism: Thermobia domestica; assembly: GCF_964235325.1. Classification (NCBI taxonomy): domain Eukaryota; kingdom Metazoa; phylum Arthropoda; class Insecta; order Zygentoma; family Lepismatidae; genus Thermobia; species Thermobia domestica. Next base: position 67,945,345 of record NC_137461.1, read on the forward strand.
CGAACGGGATTGTGAACTTATTTGGGTGGAAGTATTTATTCCAAAGCGTCGTTCTGTGTTTATTGGGTTCTTCTATAGGCCGCACAAGAACACCCCCAGCATATCTTAGAAGCTTGCCATGACTCACTGTTACATGCGTTGTCACACGGTGACGTCATCCTATTGGGTGATTTCAACCTTTCCATCACGTGGCAGGACAGCAAGCATGGCGTCGCTAAAGATGGAAACGACAGTTATTTCATGAACAATTTTATTCATGGATTTGGTCTAGGTCAACATAATATGCATAATACCCGCAATAATAGCAATCTTGACTATATTCTCTCTAACTTAGAACCTCGTTGTGTTGTCCCATGCAGAAATCTTTTTCCCTCGGATCACGATTCCTTGGATGTTTCTTTCGATTTTCTCCCCTCCACTACTACAAACCAGCCCCTCAAAAGTAGGTCACAACTTCTTTGGAAGAATGCCCCCTGGGGTGACATCTGCCGGGCTATTGAACTGTTTCCTTGGTGTTTGTTAGAGGTGGGAACTGTTGACGACGCTGTGGACTTATTTACATCTGTTGTCCACTCAGCCATAAAGGACTTTGTGCCGGTGAAAGCATCAAAATCGAACAGGTTTCCGGTCTGGTACGACAATGAACTTCGTGAACTTCTTAAAAACAAAAAGCTTGCCTGGACTCTATGGAAATCACATCCGAGTGACTACACATACAAAAACTTTGCTAGAATTAGAAGTATTGCCAAGAAGGTACAGCGGCGTAAATATTTTGAATACATGGATTCAATTGGTGATTTTACTGTTAGTAACCCTAAAGTCTTTTGGTCTGTAATTAAATCTAGAACAAAATCTCCGGGCATACCGGCAACAGTTCAAGATGAAAATACTGTAGCGAGTGATGATCAAAGACCAGACCTCTTCAATAACTACTTCTGCAAAACATTTACTTCCCTTCCCTCTACAACCCATCTCCCCCCTCTCCAACCCATCTGTTCGGACACCTTATCCATTCTTTCTACCACCCCGGGCGAAGTTCTGGCTCTCTTGCTATCGTTATCTTCACATAGATCACTTGGACCCGATAAAATTAGTCCTCTCTTTCTCAACAAAACTGCTTCAGTTATTGCGGTTCCTCTATCTATCTTATTCAATAGATGCTTCAAGGAAGGGTATTATCCCACCAGTTGGAAACTAGCTCACGTGACCCCAATATACAAATCAGGACTTAAAGATTATGTATCCTCCTATAGGCCAATATCTCTTCTTTCTGTAATTTCAATTATCTGCGAAAAAATAATCAAAGACAGGCTACTTAAATTCACCTCACCTTACATCCATAGTTCTCAGCACGGCTTTCTACCGAAAAGCTCAAGTCTCTCAAACTTAAGTACTCTTCTTTCCTGTGCAGTCAAATGTATGAATAACAATACTCAATTAGATGTTATCTACTTTGATCTCTCGAAGGCCTTTGATTCTGTCAGCCACATTCATCTTCTTCATAAACTCTCCAATAGAGTTAATGTACATGGCAAATTTCTCTCTCTAATCACAAGCTACTTGAAGGACCGTAAACAGAGAGTTGTTCTTTCAGGGGAGACTTCTAACCCCCAACCCGTGATCTCAGGGGTGCTTCAGGGGAGTGTACTTGGGCCTCTGCTGTTTGTCCTGTATATGGATGATCTCTACACGCACTTATCAGCTCAACCTAGTGGCCTTCTGCTTTTTGCTGACGATTGTAAGTTATACAGAGAAATATCGTGTCTCCATGACACAATTGCTCTACAGGAAGACGTAAATTACCTTACAGGCTGGTGTGAAATGTGACACTTGAAACTCAACAGTAAGAAATGTGACAGTATTACTATTACTTTGAAAAAGTCTACTGTCCCTCCACATACCATATCAACAATTCCCCTATCACACATTCTGCTAGTCATAACGACCTTGGTGTCATCTTTGATTCAAAACTCACCTTCTCTGACCACATCTCCTCAATACTAAAGAATTCAATGCGCATGTTGGGACTTCTTTATCGATTCACCGAACTACGCACTGTTTCTTCATTAGCAACTTTTTATAAGACTTTAATAGCGCCCAAGATCGAATACTGCTCTCCCATATGGGCCATGGCAGCACCTACACATCTCTCCAGACTTGATTCTGTTCTCAATTTCTTCATCGCTATAGTCCGTTTTCGTGTTCCTGCACTTCGAATATTATCGAAGAAGGAGCTCTTGCGACATCTTAATATTCAGACTCCTGAAATACGCAGAATTATCTCTGACCTGAAATATCTACATAAAATAGTTAATGGAAGCTTAAGATCGGAAATATTACTTCAGGAACTATCCTTACGTGTCCCTTCCCGCATCACCTATTCCATCTTGCCCGTCCTAGGTTGGCTGTTATACAGAGATCTCTTTTTTATAGAATACCAAACTGTTATAATCAAGTAACAACTGATGTGGACATTTTTTCGAGCTACCCAGTGTTTGAAAGAGCAATTAAACGAGCTTTGACGGAATAGTTTTACTTTTACACTCTTTTTTCTATGTTGTTGTTATTGTTGTCTTGCTTTTTTTCTTTCTTTTGTTAGCATGTCCCTGTGTAAAATGGCAAAGTTATGCTGTATCTGGGAATTTGTTCAATATATATATATATATATATATATATATATATATATATATATATATATAAGCAAGAAAGTTCTATCGCTTTTTCATCCACCACTTTGGAACATTAATATGTCACCTAAGAATTACCTGAAAAATCAAAAATAGCCCCCATCAGCATCCACGGCCTTCTGTCAACGTTCTGGAAGGCCATGGATTCCATCGCGGCAGAACTTGGTGGACCATGAAGCGAACAAGGTATCAAGTGCATCTTCCATCTATACTAAAGATTTGAACTGGTGTCCTCTAAGGTGATTATCCAAGGAATGGAACAGGTGATAATCGGACGTTGCAGTGTCCGGGGAGTAATGCGAATGGAATAGTGTTTCCCATCCACGGCATAGAATGGTGTCTCGGGTCATCTTAGCAACGTGGGGCTTAGCGTTGCCCTGTAACAGGAGGACCCCTTTGCGATTCAGAACTTCTGATTCCAGAGTTTTGAGTTTGCTTGAACACGGCTCAACTGCTGACAGTACACAGTTGCATTGATGCTCTGACCAGCTGTTAGCAGTTCCCAATGCACGATACCGCAATCAGTCCACCAAACACACAGGAAGACCTTCTTCTGGTGCAGTGCTGGTTTCGGCTGTTTTAGAACCGGTTCATGAGATGCTAACCAATGATGACGGCACCGTAGAGCTTCGTACCGGACCCACTTCTCATCACATGTCAACAGAAATGGCCGCTTCCTTAGACGAGATATCAAAGAAACACAGGTATTCGCTTGCACTCAGTGATGAAAATTTTCCGATTCATAAAAACATACTCCACTCATTCCTACATCGTTGTATAGCCGTGATGTGAGGTGAAAAATTTTCTTCTATATTTTTCCGGAAAATTTTCCGTTCTTAATAAATATCAGTGATCAAGTAACAATTCCTCAGTATTCATAAAATTGATTGAAATCATGTATAGAAATGATAAAAAGTGAAAGATCGTTTAAAGAATCTGAAAATTTTCATGGCTCACACAATTTTCAGTACTATGTAGGATCAAGTGAAACACTTTTTCATGAATCGAAGAATTGTCTGTCCTGTACAGTGATGAAAATTTTCCGGAAAATTTTGAAACAGAAAATTTTCTGATTCATAAAAACATACTCCACTTATTCCTACATCGTTGTTTAGGAGTGATGTAAGGTGAAAAAGTTTCTTCTATATTTTTCCGGAAAATTTTCCGTTCTTAATAAATATGTGATCAAGTAACAATTCCTCAGTATTCATAAAATTGATTGAAATCATGTATAGAAATGTTAAAAAGTGAAAGATCGTTTAAAGAATCTGAAACTTTTCATGGCTCAGACAATTTTCAGTACTATGTAGGAACAAGTGAAACATTTTTTTATGAATCGAAAAATTGTCTGTTCTGTACAGTGATGAAAATTTTTCGGAAAATTTTGATACGGAAAATTTTCCGATTCATAAAAACATACTCCACGTATTTCTACATCATTGTTTAGCCGTGATGTGAGGTGGAAAATTTTCTTCTATATTTTTCCGGAAAATTTTCCGTTCTTAACAAATATCAGTGATCAAGTAACAATTCCTCAGTATTCATAAAATTGATTGAATTTATGTATAGAAATGTTAAAAAGTGAAAGATCGTTTAAAGAATCTGAAAACTTTCATGGCTCAGACAATTTTCAGTACTATGTAGGATCAAGTGAAACAATGTTTCATAAATCGAAATATTATGTGTCTTGTATGAAAAAATTGAAGAAATTTTTATGAGTCGGAAAATTTTCATCATTTTGAAGCAAAAAATAAAACAACTTTTTGTGAGTCGGAAGGTTTTATTGCTCTGTAAAAACAAATGTAAGGAATTTTCATGAATCGGAAAATTTTCATCACGATGTAGAAATAAGTGAAAACGCTTTTCATAATCCGGACGGTTTTGGATATTATGTATAGTGATATTAGGTGGAAAATTTTCCACTATATTTAACTGCACATTGAGATATACAATTCCTGTAGAGGAAAATTAGACAGCTACAAATTATAATTTTCCAATTAGATTTCGGGAACCAGAAAATTTTCTAATATTTCAAGTTGGGAAGTAAAATTTACAGTGTTTTTTTCTCTCTCTCTCTCTCTCTATTATATCTACTTATTTATAAATGTTGCAGAATGTAAATCTATAGAAGTAGTAAAACTATGAGAAAACCGTCTTATGTGTATTAAACTGACGAAATCTGATATTGTAAGATCAAAGGTGGATTCTGAGGGAAGAACGCATTGAAGTTTTTGAAACATTCTTCAAATGAAGAATTGTTAGATTTTCACTTCATGAAACTTTTTAAGATAATATTTATTACCAATAAATTTTACAACTAAACAACGATGTAGGAATAAGTGGAGTATGTTTTTATGAATCGAAAAACATCCATAACTCTTAATAAATTGAAATTTTAAATAATAGAATGGGATATTTGTACTCTACGAACTCATGTTCTCTGCACTTTGCATACACACAGACACACACACACTTAGAGAGAGAGAGAGAGAGAAAGAGAGGAGTTGAATTGAGTTGATTTTGAGTTTAACGTCCCTTTCAGGAGCGAGACTATATAAGACGGGACCAACTGATTAACTTGAAATCCGAACTACATTAGCTCCCGCTGGGAATCGAAGCCAGGTCTTCCAAAGGCGCGTATGCTAACTGCTTAGCAACGATGGAACTCGCAGATGAAGAGAGAGAGAGAAACACTGTGTAAAATTTACTTCCCAACTTGAAATATTAGAAAATTTTCCGGTTCCCGAAAACTAATAGGAAAATTATAATTTGTTGTTGACTAACTTTCCTCTACTAAAATTCAATTTTGTAGCTGAATGTGCAGTTAAATATAGTGGAAAATTTTCCACCTAACATCACTATACATAATATCCAAAATTTTCCGGCTTATGAAAAGTTTTTTCCCATTTGTTTCTACATCGTGATGAAAATTTTCCGATCTATGAAAATTCCTTTCACTTGTTTCTACAGAGCAATAAAACTTTCCGGTGCACAAAAACTTGTTTTACTTTTTGCTCCAAAATGATGAAAATTTTCCGACTCATAAAAAGTTCTTCAATTTTTCCATATAAGACAGAAATTATTTCGATTCATGAAAAATGGTATAACTTGTTCCTACATAGTAGTGAAAATTGTCTGAGCCATGAAAATTTGCAGATTCTTTAAACGATCTTTCACATTTTTACATTTCTGTACACGAATTCAACCAATTTTATGATTGCTGAGGAATTGTTACTTGATTACTGATATTTTTTAGAACGGAAAATTTTCCGGAAAAAATATAGCGGAAATTTCCACCTCACATCACTACTTGCATTGCCTTCTGACCCGGAGTCAAATCATGTTTAATCCATCAACCAAACTTGTAGCGCTTACCAAGAAGATGGTGGCGCTGCCGAATGCTTTCTCCACTCCTACTGAATTGTAGTCCCAGTTCCTCACATGTCTGGCCACTGTTCGCCTCAATTACTGCCTGAAGATCTTCATTTTCTTCATGTGTTGGTCTTCCGTCACTTGGCGTGTATTCGAGTGTTTCGTCACCGTCCTTAAACTTGCTAAACCACTGGTGCACTAGTCATGACACCCTCACCAAAGTCCTTGCATATCTTTCGCTCTGTTACAGTGGCGTTTGACCCCAGTATGAACTCGTACAGCATACATGCTCGTATGACTCTCTGTGGAGGTCCCATGTTCACTCTGTCCTTAAAGGTTGGTCTTTCGTGTTAAAATATATATCTTTTAGAAAAGGTGCTCGTGCCCGTAGTGTGTAAATTTGAAGTTGTTGTTAGCGTGTGTATCTCAAGATGCGAAATCATAAGAACAGTCAAAGTGGGAAGAGACTGAAGTAGAGAAAGAAAACGTTCTTCGCCCTTTAATACCGTTCACCCATAAAGTAATTACATGTGAAATATATGTATGTCAATTACGTATGAATTACTGTAATCATTTTCAAATTTCTAGTAAAATGTCACTTTATTCATCCGCCAGTATGATTTTAGTGGAGGTGGATTTTCTCCAAAAAATATTAAGTGGAGAAGATAATTTCCCCCTTCCCCCCAGGACTTCGCACCTTGGTATACTCTCTACTGTCAATTTCTACCTACATTGAGAAAAAATGTATCTGGCGTACGTAAAATCGTATGTTACATTTGTAAATCCAGTAGATTTTGGACTTAACGTACAACAAACGTAAAACTGAAAACGCATGTTTTATAATACTCTCTGAATAAGTGTTCCATCTGTACGTATTTTCCGTATGAAACAATATAGGCGGTCAGGATTTCATATACAAATGGACGTATAGCTGACGAAGGTAACATACATATACATATATAATATAAGGAAGACTGTTAGATATTAGACATTCTGCAACGGCATGATGTAACATCTAAGGGCAATGCCTATGTAGCATAAGAAAATTGCATGTTTCGTACTGATTTCTGTAGTAAGCAAGAGGATTTCCTATATTTGTACAATATACCGATGTCCGAAGAACGGATTTTTCTCAGTGTACAACTAACAAACCTATGTCATATACTCATGCACTCGTATATTCTTTTCCTGCTACCATTACTGCCTGTTCTTACTGCAGAGTAACATTGCATGCTTCCTACAAAATTGAACTGGAATTTTAATCATTTTATTTTACTGATTTCTTTTTTCAGATTTTATTTGTTTGTTTCTTTTTGAAAATTAAGTTCTGTGATGATCAGTATTCCAAATGTAGCCATTTTATGGCTAATTTAAGCCATTTAATGGACAATCCTAGTCATTTTCATGTTCTTATTAGCTAGGGAAAAAATGATTAGCTATTGACTATAATTGTTTCGAATTCTACATTCATAATTACCAATTTCTAGTCATTTGTTCCTAGTGTTGGTTGAATCTCTTCTCAAATCAAAATTTATATGACAAAAATAGGAATTGAAAGATCGTTTAGCTTCTTATTTTCTTTTTAAATTCTTCTGCTTGCAGCAGCATACATCAGAGTATAGGTATGCTACCTTGATCATTCTAACCTTAGCGTCACAATCTCACGACAAATCAGGGTTTTAGCCAACTCATTATCTGCTCATATATAATTTGTGTATGATCTGTTTCAACTGTATATTTAGCTTGGGTATTGTTCCTTTAGTAACGTGGGTTCCTATCACCACGGCATGGCGGGTCCTCAGATTGCGGATCGAGGAGAAGGTCTTTAGATATAGAGGTTAGCTGGGAATATACTGAATAAGCAGTCGCTGACAGACGACTAGGAGTGGTCCTCCAGCTTGGGGGTTTGGGTAGGGCTAACAACCTCATCCTGTGAAAAAAAACCTCTTGTTCAGAAATATTCACAAAAGCCTCGGACAAGGACTGGTAACTTGGCACGACCTCAGCAAAAGAAAATGAACATGAGATTTGGAACATGGAATATTAGAAGTCTTTATAGGGCAAGCGCGTTAAAATCCGTAACGAGTGAGTTAGAGAAATACAGGATGGACCTAGTAGGAGTTCAGGAATTAGGTGGGAAGGAAATAGATCTGTGAATTCCGGAAATTTTACGTTCTTTTACGGGGAAGGAAATAAAAATCACCAATTAGGAACAGGGTTTTTCGTTCACAAACGAATATTGCCAGCAATTAAACGGGTTGAATTTGTTACTGACAGACTTTCTTTTATTACTCTTAAGGGTCGGTGGTGTGATATTATTGTTTCAAATGTACATGCCCAAAACAAGATAAGAATGACGATATAAAAGACAGGTTTTACGAAGAAGTGGTACGGATATTTGACCAACTCCCGCGATACCATATGGAAATTCTATTAGGAGATTTCAATGCGAAGGTAGGACGAGAGGATATTTTCAAACCTATTATAGGGAACGAAAATCTGCATAAGGAAAATAACGGTGACAACGGTGTTAGACTCGTGAACTTTGCATCATCCAAAAACCTAATCGTAATGAGTACAAAATTCCCACATCGCGACGTTCATAAATACACAAGGACCTCACCACACGGAAAAACACATAATCAAATTGATCACGTTTTAGTAGATAGAAGAAGGCAATCCAGCATAATTGATGTCCAGTCGTTTAGAGGGGTCGATTATAACACTGATCACTACCTGGTAGGAGCGATAATAAGAGAGAGAGATTATAGTTGAATAAAAGAAATATTCAATGTCCGAAAATGTAGAGATTTAATTTAAAGAAATTAGATGAGAGCCAGGTAACAGAGGAATACAAGATTGAAGTTTCGAATAGATTCTCGGCTTTAGAAGAGTCAAAGTGCACTAGTGCTGAGGACACTTGGATTGAAATTAGGGATAGTATTAAAATTTCAGCATAAGAAAAATTGGGACACGCGGAAATACATAGGAACAAACAATGATTCGACCAGGAATGCATTAAACTAGCAGAGAAGAGAAACAGGCAAAATTACGTTGGCTACAAAATCCGAATGAAGTAACTACACAAAATTTTGTAGACATCAGGCGGGAAACTTCCAAAATTTTTTAGAACTAAGAAACGCAATTTTTTGAAAGTCAAAATTAAGGAACTTGAAGATAATAGTAAAAATAAAAACATTTGGGACATGTATAAGGGGATCAACGAATTTAAGAAAGGCTATCAACCTCGTGCTTATATATTAAACAAAGCTGACGGTACAGTTCTCACTAATGCGGATAGCACCTTAAATAGATGAAAAGATTTCTTTGACGATTTGCTGAACACGCAGCCAAAAAATAATCTGCGTGGAGAAAAGGAGATACACACCGCAGAACCGTATATTCTAGAAATAACCGAATAGAAATAGAAACCGCTATAAAGAAATTAAAGAAACACAAATCTACGGGTGTAGACGAAATTCCGGCTGAGTTAATTCTAACTGGAGGCGAAAAATTGTGGAAAAAGATACACAAACTCATTTTCCTTATCTGGAACAAAGAAGAATTACCACAAGAGTGGAAAGAATCAATCATTGTTCCAATCCACAAGAAAGGCGACAAAACTGACTGTAATAATTATCGATTCATTTCTCTTCTGTCAACATCCTATAAAATCCTTTCAAATATTCTGCTAGCAAGACTGACCCCATACGCAGATGAAATTATTGGAGATTATCAGTGCGGATTTAGACGAAATCGATCAACTATCGACCAAATATTTACCATTCGCCAAATACTCAAAAAAAAGTGGGAATACAATACCCCGGTACATCAACTATTTATTGATTTTAGAAAGGCGTACGACTCGGTTAGGAGAGAAACATTATACAACGTTCTTGCAGAACTTGGAATACCGAGAAAGCTAATTAGATTAATTAAGATAAGTTTAAATGAATCCCAAAGTAAAGTCCGGGTAGGAAAATTTTTGTCCATGACCTTTCACGTCGAGAATGGCCTGAAACAAGGAGATGCGTTGTCACCATTATTATTCAACTTTGTCCTGGAATATGCTATAAGGAAAATCAAAGATAGTAACCAGGGCCTAGAGTTGAACGGTATTCACCAGGTTATGGCAAATGCTGATGATGTAAATTTAATAGGGGATGACAGGAGAGCAATAGAGAGAAATGCAGAGATCTTATTAAACGCTTGCAGGAACCTGGGTTTAGAAGTAAATGCAGAGAAAACTAAATACATGGAAGTGTGTCGGGACCGTAATACAGCAAATTATAGATGCGTTAAAATATTAACTAATTCTTTTGATAAAGTGGATACTTTCAAATATCTAGGATCAATATTAACAGACGAAAATCATATTCACGAAGAAATTAAATGTCGACTAAAAGCAGGGAATTCGTGTTATTATTCAGTTCAAAATCTCTTGTCGCGAATTCTGTCGAGGAATTTGAAGCTTAAAATATATAAAACGATAATCATGCCTGTTGTTCTATATGGTTACGAAACATGGTCGCTTAGTCTGAAAGAAGAACATAAACTGAATGTATTTGAGAACAAGATCCTGAGACGAATATTCGGACCCACGAGGAACAGGAATGGGGAATGGCGAAAACTTTATAACGAGGAACTACATAATTTATACGGTTTACCAAACATTGTAAAGGGTCATCAAGTCTAGGAGGCTTAGGTGGACATGTCATGTAGCTAGGATGGAAGAAAATAGAAACGCTTTCAATGTCTTGACTGGAAGACCAATAGGAAAATGACCATTAGGAAGACCTAGGCGCAGAAGGGAGGACAATATTAAGATGGATCTCGCAGAGATAGGACTACAAAGTAGAAAGTGGATCCAGTTGGCTAAGGATAGAAGTCAGTGGAGAGCTTTTGTGAACGCGGCATTGAACCTCCGGGTTCCATAAGCCATAGAGTTAGTTAGTGTTCCTTTAGTGTTTTCCTAGATCAATAATACCGTATCACAAGTTCACGGCACTTTTAGACAAGAAATCCAATCGATGAAAATAATTTAATTGCTTGTAGTACTTCTACTCATTGAGGGTGCAAAAATGTAGTATTTCCTTAAAGTGCGTACTGTGTCCAAAGAGTTTGACTTCAGAATAACAGTGTAGGCCTATTTGAAGTTCACACACTAAAATTGAAAACAGTTTGCTTATTTTATTGATAAGTTCTATTAGTTATAAATTTAGTCATACTTTTTTAAAAAATACTTCTAAGCATTTTAATCTGCATTCTTCGGGTCTTTTAACTACTTTCAGAAGAGGTACCTGTTACTAACGCTGATGATCATGCATATTTTAGTATTTAAGAAACAAATATAATTGAGGTAATATTAAGCTTATGTAAAAACCAAACGCATTTGAATAAAAAACAAGTGATATTTAATTATGTTTGTCAAAGCATTCTTTGAAATCAAATCATTGAAATTCTAGCTCTTTTAAAACAAAAGAGAAATTTACCTTTCACATACTAACCAAAGGATTTTTTTTTTTTTAAATCAGGTAAACAACAACCTCAATACTATATAAATGTATTTTGAATTTATTTATTGTTATTCGAAGAACGGAGAGAATTAGCTGGGTCGAGCGGAAAACGAATGAGAGGGTATTAGAAATGGTGAAAAAAAAAAACAAGTTTAGATATTATTAAGAACAGGAAGAGAAACTGGTTGGGACATTGGCTACGAAAGAACTATATCACGAGAAACGTGCTAGAGGGTATGGTGCCAGGAAAAAAAGGGAGGGACCGAAGGAGACTACAAATAATGGACGATATCAAAACAGAGAAATTGTACGTGAGGACGAAGAGGTTAGTAGAAGACCGTGGAGCATGGAAGCTTGTTAATTGCAGCAAGTGACCTGCCGATAATGGCAGAACACGTATGATGATGATACTGGTATTCAGAACAGGAATTATTTTTAATGAAATCGGGCAGTAGAGGGTTAAATAAAATTTATAATACACAGTGTATGCTTAATTTTTAAATGTAATATTGAAAGTGTGTATTGCTCTGGTCGAAATACTGTGTCTTGCCTTTAAAGGTATTCAAGAGAAAATGTAAAGCGCTGAAAAGACAGAAAGAAAACATCAAGAATACTTATTTTAGTTTATTGCTTCGTACCTGGCTGGTGCAAAACTCGTATACCATTGGAATGCAGCAATGAATTCCACTAGCATTCTCCACGGTGTACCCACAAGGGTATATACTTTCTACGCTTGCTATTGCATCCGCGGGCACATTGCGGTTCTAAACTTCAAAGCCTGCATCTTTAATATTTAAAGACGATTACCAGGACGCTAACACATACGAGATAGCATTTCCTCTCTTGTCCCTTTCCCTTTCTTATCCCTCCCTCTCTCATTTCCCACACAGTGTACCACACAAACACATGCAGGTCGTAAGAAGGCTTTCTCTGCCCTCACAATACAAACAAAAGAAGATATTTTATTTATTTTTGTATCTTGTTTCCTAATATTTTCTTCTTTCCTTCGTACACTATATTAAAATCTTTTTGTTCTTTGAGTGACTTTTGGCGGAAAAAAAATCATGGTTATTAGTTTGGTTAGATGACTGTGGTTGGTTGGTTACGTTGTTCGTTTGTTTGTTCATTGGTTTGTTTGTTAGTTGATTGGTATGTTTCATAAACTTTAGCGTTCAATCTCAGCACCGAGGTTATATGAGGGGTAGATCTATAGTTTAATACCTCTCATATAGAATACCTCTCATACAGAATACGTGCTATCAAAATGCGAAAAGATTTCAATCTTCTTTCACCGGGAATTGAACCAAGGACGTCCGTGTACCAATGATGCACACGTTCGTCGCTAGACAAGCAGAATAATGCTAAATACTCGTCAGGGATAAGTTATGAATATATAGTAATAAGCACAAGCTAGAAACATTCAGATGTCATTGAAATAAAGTAGAGGAAATTAGAAAAGAAATACGGAAGTATATAAATAAAATAAGAAAATAAATTAATTCATTCCAAGTTTAGTAAATCTTATACAACATTCAAAACAATAAGAAACACTATATATTTTGAGTCATATCATTCAATACCAATTTTTTTTCAATAGATATATTGCAGATAATATTACAGAACCTATTAGGGATATGTGTGTCACTGTTAGGGTTTATTACAGGCATTATTACCATGTTTTCAATATATATATTAAAGGTGTTATTACATAATCTATTAGAGATATGTGCATCACTGTTAGGCTTTCTTACAGGTATTATTAGAGGCATTATTACCATATTTTTTAAAATAGATATATTGCAGGCATAACTACAAGATCTGTTACTGATATGTGCTTCACTTTAGGGATTGTTACTGGCATTATTACCATGTTTTTTTTTTCAATAGATATATTAAAGGTGTTATTGCAGGATCTATTAGAGATACGTGCATCACTGTTAGGTTCTATTACAGGCATTATTACCACATTTTTTCAATAGATATAATAAGGCATTATTACAGGATCTATTAGGGATATATGCTTGACTGTTGGGGATTGTTACAGGCATTATTACCATGTTTTTTTTTCAATAGATATATTACAGATATTATTACAGAATCTGTTAGGGATATGTGCATCACTGTTAGAGATTATTACAGGCATTATTACCACGCACTTTTTCAATAGATATATTAGTGACATTATTACTGGATTTCAAAATAAATTCCATTTCTAAATAATGTTATAACCTGTTTATTTCACATTCTCTTTATTCCCTATACTGTCTTTTGCTCCATTTTCGCTAACACTTCGTCACTCTCTTTGTACCCATAACTTTTTCGAAGGTTTGCATCCATTTTTCATCGTTCTTCGGTAACGCTCATGTAATGAATAATATATATATAAAAAAGAATAAGTCGATTGTCATGTTTGGGAGTTCTAATAACGGAAGACAAAGGGAAAAAAACAGCTAGAACCAAAAATGTCATTTGCTGAATGTGCATGACGCGTGGATGACTTATATCTGGTTATCAGTTCCTAGTCTTTTCTGCTAATATATATATATATATATATATATATATATATATATATATATATATATATATATATATATATATATATATATATAATTTGTTATATATGTATATCTCTGTTTGTAACCCCGTGAAATTATATATATCTCTCAGACAGAGAATCTGTATCCACGCTACACAGAGCATAACGCTCTCTCATAATACGACTAGCCACAGCAATTCATTTATTTTTTCTTTAGTTTTTTCCTTTTTTCTCCCTAGCTATTTTCAACATTTTCTTTTTAGTTCATTTAATACATGTCGTTCTTCACAGGTTCCATTACATATTGTTGTGTCAACAATCCAGTTGTAAATTTATGTGGAGTTGTTGCTACCAAAATTAGCTGAAAATGTAACAAAACTAGTCTGTTCTTTATAATAATGTGATTGAGTAAATATCTTTGTACACTACACATTATAATTTGTATTAGGCTTTAAGACGAACGTTTCCGAAATCTCAAGTTTTTTTTTAAATACGAATTTTAGAATTTAATAATAAATATTTTCTTAAAATAATTATCTCAAATGAAATTTGTGGTTCATTTTTAGTACAAGATTGATTTATTTCTTTGTTGCATTCAACGGTCCTTTCCATTCTGTAGTTTCCTCAGGTGCTTCATGGGAATAATAAGAAGATCTGTGGGAGTAGCTAACATGTATGTCAGCAAACACATTATAATATTAGGTTTTAGAATTAACGTGTCAGAAGTCTCAAGTATTTTAATTACGTATCTTAGGATTTTATAATGAATTCTGTGTAGAAATAATTATCTCGAGCAAATTTTATGATTTACTTTCGTTCAATTCATTTATTTCTTTGCTACATTAAACAATCAATTAACTTCTTCTGTTATTTGTTTCTTCAGCTTTTTTTTAAGCTAAAAAGAACACTTGGAGCAGCTAAGAAATATATATCAACAAGAAAATCTCGTATTGTTTTCAATGTATACACGGAAGTATACTCCAAACTTTCTCTCATTCAGTTCTGAATAATTTGGTCGTTTCTTCTGCTTGTCTTTACATTGTAATTATTACGAAGATAGTGTTGTGACTAAATGCTAATAGTGTTGTGACTAAATGTGTGAAATTTTAAATTCGTATTTTAAACTTTGAAGCGTAGTAAAGTTGTTGTTGCAAATTGATGAGACCAGCCATGTTATACAATAAACGAAACATGAAACGTGCTACGAAAAAAAAATACTAACAAGACAACAGCACACAGTACGGTTAGTGAAATATCCTTATGAATAATTCTTCAACTATAATTTTTGTTTATGTATAATATAATTCAGGTTAACTTTACAATGCGCTCTCCATTTCGTACGAGTATTCTTATGCAGAAACGAGAAATTACACTCTATTAATTTTAACAAAACGCGTAAAATCTCCATAATTCTAAGCTAACCCGACTTTACCTTATCATACTTAATCTTAAGCTAACCCGACTTTACCTTATCATACTTATCCATACCTTACTCTAATCTAGTATTCCCCAGGCGCGCACCCAGAATTTTTTGTTCGGAGAGGCCTAAGCTTTGAGGGGATCCAATACCAGAAGGTACTAAGTCTATATAGTACTGAACAGGCATTATTCTGCACCCGAAGAGACAATAACTAATTGTTAAATACTTCTACCTATATTTTCAGAAAAAATGACAGACCTAGATTGTTCTTTTTTTTATAACAGAATGATTATTTTGGTTTGTTTGAGTTTAACTCCTCACGCTTATGCCTGTTTGTCTAAGGGATACGGAACCTATTGTTGGTAGTGGAATCCGAACCACTTTTTTCGTTCAATTATATCTGCACCGGGAATCAAATTAGGGACCTTGCACACCAAAGGCAAGTGTGCTATGCACTAGGCCAAGCGAGAGTTCTTTATAAAAGAAAGAGTACAGATGAAGTATAAGATAAACAATCATTTTCATGTTAAACAAATATAGTTTATTCAGAAACTGTATAAATATATATTGAGTTAGGAATTTTGGGGGGACCCGGACCTGGTGGACCCTCCCTGTGGATACGCCCCTGACCTTACCCTACTCTATTATAGCGTTTGCAAAGCAATCATTTTTATCGATACGCGGCTGGAGCGTTTTTTGTAAACTTTTCCCTATTATTCAAGGATAACACATCCATCACTAGATAGATCAATTGATCTAAACCAAATGAATTGTTTCAAAATAAATACTCATGCGCACTTTTTGAGGCAATGTACAATAGCTCAATTTTATGCCACTAAAATAGATATCATTCGTTGTCAATTAAAATTGATGTTTTTTTTATTCTGCTGAAGCATATATTGCTTATTTATTTATTTATGTACAGTATCTGTAAGAAATTCACTTTTAACTTGCGAATTTTAGTTCTAATTGGGACACATATACTTTTGAGAGTGACACATAGATGTTCCTAACATTGATACACATATTACTTTAAATAAATCAATTACAATGTGTCTCATTTCAATTAAAAAATCAAAACTCCTGCAAAAGTTTTAAAATTAGACCTATTGTCATAGGAAACATATGCTATGAGTTTTGTTACTGGTTCAAACTGTTTAAAACAATGTTCATGCGTGATCTGTCGGGTATTTTTTCACAATGAGGAAGGATACCATCCCTAGCTTCAGATCACTGGCATATTAGAAGACCAAGAGAAGAAAGAGCGAGAGTAAAATGGGAAATGCTAGACGGAAAAAGAATGGATAACGAAAGTGTCCGAAGGTTTCCGAAGAGATAATAGAGCGAAATGAAGGTCAGCTTAATGGTTGGGAAGTTGCAAACCGAAAAACAGAGAAGGCGATCCGCAAGTGAAGTTCAACTTCGTTCTAACTTTTATTGACAATTACTTGACCATCCGTGCCCTGAAATGCAGCACTAAAACTCCGCAATATTACTCCCCGAACTCTTCGTTTCTTCCTCCGCCCCTGACGCTAAGGCCTACTCAAGGGCTTTTTGTCCTCACCCCCCAAAACTCGTAAAGCTTAACCTCCTTCTCTTTTTATTTCAAACCTTTTCCTCTTCCCCTTCATACTGCTTCTTTCTTACTATCTACTTTTCTTCTTTTTCTTCCGAGCTGATTGAATTTTACGCCACCTAGCAACAAGTAATGGTCAGAAAAGGACAGAAAATTGTCACCCAAGATGTGTCAATAAAAGCTAAGAGTGTGTGCGATGCGGTGGGGTTCGAGGAGGGAGGAAATGAAATAACAAACACGTACAAAGTACACTAACGCACTCGCTCACACACAAGTTGAATACTCAACGTGTATAACACATATGTATTGAAAAGTCGAGAAGTATATATATATATATATGAGATAGTTGGATAAAAGAATCACGTACGCACTTAGCTTATATAGAGAGGACTATGCGTGCAAAGCTTGATCATGTACTCAACGAAATTTGAACAAATGGATTCTGCATACATCATAAAAGAACGTTTTTTTTTATTTCGTGTTCAAAGTACCTTTGATACAAAGTTATAGTCCTGAATAAAGTAGTGACAACACAAAACAATTATATTTCAACCAGGGCTGGAAATATAAGTGCTTTATACAGTATCAGGAGCGCAGACAGAAATTTTTGTAGGGGGTCCTAATTTTGGGGGGGTTAATACTACAAGACATCAAGTCTATGCAGTGTTAAATTGGGGTAATTCTACACCCGAAAACACGGTACATAATTGTTAAGTACTTCCATCTATATTCTCTGCTGAAAACAAATGTAGAACTAGATTGTTTTTAAAAGGATAGAACTAGTACAGATGAAGAATAAAATAAATTCTTTCTTGGCTTAGTGTTTTGAGTACTGAATACCCTTTTGGCACGAATAATTCTGTTACATTTTTAAAATAATAGATATTCTGCTTTGCACTATACAATTTAAAAACATAATATGTAACTTTGCTTTAAACACTGCATATTCACCAGGGACTTCTTAATGTTTTACTCACTTTCAACGAATTTTCATGGATGGATTCTTAGCAACATAGAAAGAGAAAAATAAAGTTTATTCAAGACTGTGTTGAAAAGTATTTTGTCATGGTTCTGACCCTGCAACGAACTATTCCCTTGGAAAATTCAATCTATCTATATTAACAAAAATGAAAGTGATTATGTTTATGACTTAATAACTCTTGAACAACCCGACCGATCTCAATCAAATTTTCAACATAGATGAGGTTCGGACTTGGGATGGTTTTTATCATTTGACTTTGGCTGTGCAACGTAGGAGAGAGGGTGATATATAAAAATGATCGAAAATGGCTGACATTAGTGTCGAGTTTAGTTTACGGGGTCGGTGAGATGAACAGTGAACACTCCCGATGCTGTTTAATTCCACATTGAGCCCCGCAACTTGAGAAAGCGGGAGATATATATATGTAAAAATGATCGATATCAAAGATAGTTTTACTCTGGTGCATTCCACTTTACTACACTTCAGGAATAGTAAAAAAATTGCAAACAACGAAACATATTATTATTTTTTCTTATTTTAACCCACCGAAGCAGGTAATTGACGCTAGAGTAAATATAAATTACCTAAATTCGAAAACTTCTTCTGAGGTCAACAATCTTTTTGATTGATTTGACGGAAATTTGCACCTTTCCCTATCCTGAACCAGAATTTTCATTCCCATGTGCTTGTTATTCTCTACATCTTTTATTATTTGGCCCGTGACCTTCCTTTGGGCAGTTTTTCTTCTGAAATTTACTCCATTGCTAAAAGGGTAACTTCTCTGTCTCCTATTTTCTTCTACCAGTTTCCTTCTACATAAACCTCTTTAATTTTATTCTTTATCCATCCATCTAATTTTCAACACTTTTCTACAACATCACATTTCGATCTCTTCCATTTTCATTTCTTCTTCTTCTTCTAGAGTCCATGGTTCACATTTGTACAATGATACACTCCATATATGTGATTTCATCAGCCTCTCATCAGTCACTTTGCATGGCCACTTCATCAAAGCTACTGTGGACGTGTTGTTTGCACATATTATCAACTGAACACCATTCCTGTACCTCTTCCATGAGGGGTTTTCCATTTTGGATCTTCATTTTATTTATTTATTTATTTATTTATTTATTTATTTTGTTGTTCTTTTCCTTGTGCATCCGATGACTTTTTTTGCTCTTGTTGATCTTTATGCTGAATTTGCTGCATATAAACTTGCCTCTATTTTTTTCTCACTGTCTACCAAGAGCGCAATATAGTTCATGAATTTAACCGTGTGTATTTTCTGCCTATGAGCAGTTATCTTCAGACCGTAAATGTTCTTGATTTCTTTTATTGATTCTTGAAACAAAATTGCTGAAAATGAGTATTCTTTCCTGGCCTTCTTCTGAATTGTTGCTTCTCCTGTCTCTCAATTGTTAGCTTCTTTTCTTTTTATAGCTTATATATCATGTTATTTTTTCTTTCCAATAGTTTATTTCGTATTCCTTTAGAATCTTGAATTTTTTGTTCTGTTCTGTATTATCAAACACATTCTCCAAGTCCATAAATGCTGCAGAAGTTACTTTTCCTCTCGAATTCATTCTTCTATTTAATATTATTACTCACTGTATTGCTTCACTCGTTCCAGTATTCTGCATGAAACCAAGCTGGTAACCTGTTAGAGCTTCTTCTAACTTGGCTTCCAATCTTCCACAAATTACTTATGTCAAGATGTTTGAAGCTTGAGTAAGCATGGTTATCGCTCTGTGAATCTTAAGAGTTTTCAGTGTCTATTGTTTATGGTATTCGTGCTAAGTTGCTTTTCTGGAAATCTGGAAGCACTTGTCCTCCTTCATAAATGTTGTTTCTGTCCGGCAGTTTGTACGATTTGTACTGGTATCCTATCTATTTCTGAGGCTTTTGGTTTAGATCTTGTAATGGTTAGTCATACTTTGGTATCAATGCAAAGTTTCCTATTGTCTCTTCTGCTTTTCAACGTTTTCCAGTTGCTGTACTTGCTTCTCACTTCTAAAGAATCCTTCTTGTAAGTAATTGTAAGTAATAGCCGTTCATGTGTTAAAAAGGGAGTGTTTCAATAAATAGTAGAGGCATCCAATGACAGCAGTATCAAAAGTCAATTGGGGCGTATTTATCAAAGAATTAAATTTCAAAATATGTAATACAATTTTTAAAATGTGGCATAGGACTCTCAACCAAAGTACAACTGTTCCAATTAGTAACAACGCGTATACTTCCAGGATAATTGGAGAAGCATTTGTGTGAAATAAAGTAAAGTGTTTGAAAAACAGACAGGGAGCTAAAATTTGTGTAAGATATATATCAAGTAGTTCAAGGAATAATAAAACTAGAATTTTTCGACTTCTCAGCAAGTGACATTTTATCATTAACAGTTTCGATCCTAAGCCGGAGCAGGCTCAGGGAGTGTTGTAATACTAGAATGTTTAGTAGGTATATACTCAATCATGTTGAGAAGTGCAGCCTATACCTACCTCCATACACTCTGTTTTTTTAAGTAAATTTAAATTGAGTATGCGATGGACTATAAAATTATTGGCTGGGTATACGCTCTATTCTTCAAAAGGACGAAGTCGAGTTTAACTCAGTAATATTATACTTGCAGCATTTCCACCAATAATACCAATAAATATTGTGTTTATGTTGAAATAGAAAACTTAAAGATATATTTATCATGTATTTCCCATACCTAAATTCTTTCTACTACCTGAACATATAAATGCACTAAATTGACAAAACTGGAATTTTCTCTAAAAGCCCAGGGGCGAAAGTGTTAAGTGCTCTAACAACTTGTCACACTGAAAGATGATTTTCAATTCAGAAATATGTCAAGTGAGAGGTGAAAACACTATTTTGCTGATTATATTGAAAGTTCAGTAATTGTGTGTTAGATTCTGGTAAATCACTCATTCCAACATAAAAATATAGGCAAATTCTATGTATTAGTTTCTTCTATGTATAAACATACCAATTTCTTGCACTGTTACACATACACATTAAACATGATCATCTTCATTAGCAGATATAATAACATTTCTAAATTAAATATAGAATATGATTAAATATATTTACGGAGGTACTGGGGCTCAGTGGTAGAACACTTATTTCTGGTGGTGCGTGGGGTCCCCTGATTATATCCCTGGTAAAGTAAGTTTGTAGTGAATAACATGATGTCCGTGGATTTTCTCAGAGTACTCTCGTTGCCTATTCTTCCATCACTATTCATTTGCCTTAGCAATTGTGTCCCTTAGCCTAAAAGGAATAAACGTAAGACGTTAAACTGAAAGACTTCATTTCAAAAGATTTTCGGATATTTGCCTCTTTCCTGCATATTTTTGCATCTATTTATCTCATTGCTGCATGCTTTAATTCATATTTTCGCATTTACTGCATATTTGCATGGATATTTTGACGTTTCTAATATATATATATATATATCTTATGATTACAGTCATAAAATTTGTTTTATGAACCTCTCATTTAATATAATAAGACACGTGTTTCGGCACTTTATTTCTTTCTTACCTTTGACCTAGAAGGAGACATGAGGTGGGCAAGGAAAAAGGGATGAGATTACAGTTATTACAATAGGATATCCATGTCTCGGAATCCCTTACTGATAGAGATTGAAATTGGTATTTGAATTTTCTACTTAAAATCATTTAAAACGGAGTGTTACTCGATATTTGTCCTAGAATATGTCCTCGATGAGAAAAGGAGGGGAAGGTGAGAATGTTCCAATTATTATAATAAGATATCTGTATCTCAAAATCCCTTAAGGTTAAAGTAATGGAATTTGGCAATTTATCTTTTAATGTAAAATAATTAAACATATGATTCTGTGTTTCTTCATGTTTGACCTAGAATGAAAGGAAAATGGATAGTGTTAGTTAATTGAGATGCTCAAACAAGACACTCGAATTTTGATCGAGACCAGTTTTATATGAATAATACGGAAAGAAGAACATGTGGGGACATTTGATAGTTATTAAATAAAGCTAAATTAAGAACGAATATTCTAGACACTAACATTCACGCACAAGGAAGAATAAGATCTATAGATAACACCGAACTATATACAACCTGAAACTCAATGGGGTAGGTTGGGTTGTCTACCTTGAGGGAATACTAGGCAATTGATGAATTTTATAGTCTGTCCTTCCTCTTTACAATACATATACAAATTACGTACATAAATAGTTGGCATTCTCTTCCCTACAGTTATCTAGAAACATGCCAAAGTCAACTGTATGGATTTACGTATATACGAGACAAAGAAATAAACATTAGGTTCATATATAGAACGTATTTTTTGGATTAGAGTTTAGTGTTCTTTTCATCAGTAATGCTATATGAGATATAGATCTACAACTTTAAGGTGAAACACAAACCACATGAGTTCCCACCGAGAATTGAACCCGTGCCTCCCGCACTAAAAGAGCGTGAGCTAACTATATAGCCATGAAGGAGTTCTTATTAGGATTAAAATTATATTAGCCCGCCGTGTATGAGGAATGACGTCCTTCGGCGATCACACTATCCGAGGAAAGGGAAGGAAGAAAGTGGTTTGGAACCTGTACGATAGGTACTATCCCGACATTTGCCTGATGTGAATAAGGAAAAACTCACTCAGGATGGCTGCTCTCAGAAAGCTTTTACACTTTTTCGACCGAGCGCCCCACCGGAAATTGAACCCCGGACCGGTAGCACCAAAGAAAAGATCGTTAGCGACTACGCTACGTAGGGCCACGGGAGCTCTTGTATGCAGTACAAAATATGTTTAAATGCACAATACAATTAATTTTTCCTAATATAACACTTCTTGACAAGAGTTGATATCACATTAGTAATTCAGAGGTGTATCTTTTATAGCTACAAATATATTCATCCATATTATGGTAGCAGAAGAATAACTGTGCTCATACTAATAAAGATATAAATGCATATCATTAATGAAGTAAGGAAAGCGCCGTTGAAGAAACTTTCTTATTTTTCTCTCTAAAAAACATGGAAATTTTAGTATTGCCTGTTCTTTCCCTCATTTTGCTTTTAATCGTTTATATGCGCCTTTCCCTACTCGCAATCTCTTTGTTGTTTGTCTCGCGTGTACATGTTGGCCAACTTGCTTTTGTATGTGGGGCTCTACTGACTTGCTTCTAATCACCAGAAGAGGGGAAGAAAGGAAGGAAGAAGAAGCCCTACCAAGGAAGAACCCTTCACTCAAACTAAAACCATATTCTCTACCCGGAACAAACCAACAACACTTACTATTTTCTGTTCCTCTCTGTTTATTTTTCTTTCGTTTCTTTCTCCTTCTTCCCTCACACTCATTCACTCATTACTTTACAAGAACTCATCTTCATTAGGGCGAACTAAGCGCCATCTGCCCTTGCCTTGAAATATCACGTATTGAGGAGAGATGGAAACTCCAATTAAAATTTAAAGTCCTACTTTTTTGTATTAAAAAAAAAAAGTTTGGTCAAAAGCGATTGTCAAGGCTAAGAAAAGACGGGCTTCTAACAAGGCACCAAAGATCCTTTTCGTATTATATTCAGAACTTTGTTTTTTAACTTTTAAGAGTTTAAAGAGAATAATATTTTTCATCATGGCAGTTCTCGCAATTTTTTTCTTCTTTCGTAATTCTTGGTAGGAAGTGTGGAACGATTATAATTGAGCCAAATAGTGTAAATATTAAGTAAAAGAAGAATCAATAAGAAAAGTGCTCAACATGAGTACACATTTAATCAAATAACTAACGAATGACATTTTCTTATGACGCTGTAAGACAGTAGATTTTTTTTAACCTCATTGGTTTGATATCATAAGGATATTATATACAGGATGTCCCAAAAATACGGTCTCGTAGGAAATATTGAAATGTTAGAGATTTAGATTACGCATAGATCTCACATCTCTCAGTTTTATTTTCTACGAAGACACGTTAAGTATGTTCTATACGTAAACATAACGTAAACATTCCATTGTATGTAATATAGCTATGTTCTACTTATTCAAGTATGTATATCCTAAATCTCCAGCAAATCAATATTCAAAGTAAAACCGAAATTTTGAAACATTCCGTATATAGTATTTATGGATCCAACGGCAAAATTATAGGGGCTTAACTTTTCCCCTTCAGAATATGTGTATCAAATTAACTTTAATGATTTTAGGACATCTCTATCCTGAAGATGAAAATAAGATGGATTTTGGTAGTTGTACCACATGCTTTCTCTCAAAGTTCAGAGTTGGTTATGTCACGGTTTTTTGCTGCACGGAACATTCTATTGCTAGAAAGTTGGGAGCTGAACTCCAAACGACTTGTATATGGCATACACAGGAGAGGAAGATAACCTTTTCCTGAACCGCTAAACATGAAACATGGTATTTAGAATATAAGAAATTTTAGATATTCTGAATTCAAAATCGCATTAACTTGCAGGAATTTAGATAAACTTACCTCCAAAGATATGCAGTAAAGAAAAAAATACCACTGTTATTGGATATTTGTTATAAGCCATTGTAAATAAAGGCAACCGTTTTGCAATACAGTGCTTTCCGATATACTAAACAGCAATATGGTATTCACTAAACTTTTTGCGCTAAATTCGAATATGCACTCGGTTTTTCTCCATCACGTACGATTTTCCCGTAACAGAGGGATTTTCGGGAAAATCCCTCAAAAATTTCCCTTTTCGTTTATTTTACAACCCAAGATCTTGTCCCCTTGCATATGTCTTTTGCTTGTTGTTTTGATTTCTGTTATTTTATTTTCTTCTTCAGCACCAAGGGTATGAAGGATATGAACCTATAGACCCTCTCACTATAGGTCCTTTCCTACCACACTATCTCTCCTCCAAAAGAGCTGGAGAGCTGGACCATGTCACAGATTTCGTCAATGAGAACGTTGGAAATGTAGCCCTGGAGGATTGTAACAGTGATAGATAAGGCAAACGCTTAACAAAGGGAAAAACGTTTTATAAACCATGTAATATTAAGACATGACATTACTCTTAGGAAATTTTTGATCCGCTAAAAAAATGAAATTAAAACAGGAAATACATCCAATGGGGTTGAGGAAAAGTGGTTAAGTGATTTTTCCTAAGTTTTCACATAAATTCACTGATAACACTAGTTAACAAAGGTTTTGTTACATAAAGGAAAATACCTGTTCTTAAAGGAACTTTTTGCGCTAAATTCGAATATGCACTCGGTTTTTCTCCATCACGTACGATTTTCCCGTAACAGAGGGATTTTCGGGAAAATCCCTCAAAAATTTCCCTTTTCGTTTATTTTACAACCCAAGATCTTGTCCCCTTGCATATACTAACATAGAAATTATACCTAAGTATACTTTGATTCATATTTAACAAACCCTCCAAGTTTCGTAATAATCGCTTTATTCTTTCTAGAGAAATAAATATGTTTGTATGTATACTGTGTGTACTGTTTATTGCACCTTATAGTAATGCTTTCAGATCTTTTAAGTTGAGGTAAAACGTTTTGCTTTATTACCACAAACACATATATAAAATATAATACAATTTTTTACAAGTGTGACAATTTACAATAAACAATAATACAAATGTACCAAAAGGTCATGAAAAGACAATCAAAACTATCACAATATATGAAATTTCCATTGGGTTACAAAAACGTACACTACTTCCTTCTTTTGTAAGAAATGTTGCATTCTCTAACAAGACCCCAACAATAGTCCCCCATCATTGAAGGATCCCATCGTCCCTGGTACCTTTTCTCCATTGCCGTTATATCTTGGTGGAATCTTTCCCCCTGTTCGTCGCTGAGAGCACCTAGGTTAGCAGGAAAGAAGCTGAGGTCGGAGTGCAAAAAGTGGATTTTTAAAGACATCCTACAACCCAACTCTTTGTATTTCTGTATCATGTCCTGTACGATTTCTGCGTAACTCTCAGCTTTGTTATTGCCCAGAAAGTTGCGCACAACACACTTAAATGCTGTCCAGGCAGCTAGCTCAGCACTGTTTAACTTGCTGTCAAAGCTATCATCAAGCATTAATTTCCTAATTTGGGGACCAATAAACACTCCCGCTGAAATCTTAGCATCACTCAGGTTAGGGAACTTATCTCGCAAATACTTGAAACCTTCACCAGATGTGTCCATGGCTTTGACAAAGTTTTTCATAAGTCCTAACTTGATATGAAGTGGCGGTAGTAATATCTTATTAGGATCTACCAAAGGAACGTATTTGACGTTGCATTCTCCAGGTACGTAATTCACTCTAGGTTCCCATTCCTTCACTTCATAATGTTTGTCATCAGCTCGGCTATCCCATAAACATAAAAAACATTGGTACTTCGTGTAACCGCACTGCAGTCCTAATAAAATACCAACTACCTTGAGATCACAACATATTTGCCAACAATGGTCCTTGTAATTTATAAGATTTAGCAAAGTTGACATGGTGTCATAGGATTCCTTAATCTTCACTGAGTGCGCAAGTGGTATAGAAGGTTTTTTATTACCATTATGTAAAAGGACAGCTTTAAGGCTGACCTTTGACGCGTCGATAAATAACCTCCATTCTTCTGGAACGTAAGGAATTCCTAGCTCCGCCATCAACCCATTTATATCCGTACATACGCACACATTATCTTGCATTGAGAAATAGCTTGAAAATTGAACATGCCTTTTCCTGTACACTGATATGTTCGTTTCTGCATCCAATAAGTTCCACTGCTGGAGCCTTGATCCTAGAAGTTCCGCCTCTTGTTTTGTCAGGTGCAAATCACGGACTAGATCATTAAGTTCACATTGCCGGATGAAATGTGGCTCGCGAACACAGTCAGGGATGAACGTTGGATCCTTGGATGTACATGTTGATGTCGATGGTTCATCAAGGTCATGATCATCATCAGAGTCTTTTGGCCATATCTCTTCCCAGTTGGTAGGGGGCTCGGGAAGTGGAAGTTCTTTTGCATTCTGTTACATTTGATAACAAATATTGATAACCATTTCATGAACAAAACGAAAAAACTTGGAGAATTGTATATATATGTATTAAAATATACATATACTGTACGTTTAAAAAAATATACTTTGGAAGTAACATTCTATTTTTATACACGTTTCTAATTTACAGAGAGCAATACAAGTGTGTTGTTGACTATTGTAAATATTAATTTTTATGTCTGTGTTTGTAGTAATAAAGCAAATCGTTTTTACTCCAACTCAGGAGATCTGAAAGCATTACTATCAGGTGCAATAAACAGTGCACACAGTATACATACAAATATATTTATTTTTCTAGAAAGAACAAAGCGATTTTTACGAAACTTTTAGGGTTTATTAAATATAAATCAAGGTATACTTAGGTATAATTTCTATGTTACTATATGTAAGGGGACAGGAGCTAGGGGAATAAAATATCTGAAAAAGGGAAATTTTTTAGGGAATTTCCCGAAAATCCCTCTGTTACGGGAAAACTGTACGTGATGGAGAGAAACCGAGTGCATATTCGAGTTCAGCGCAAAAAGTTCCTTTAAGATCAGGTGATTTTTCTCATGTAACAAACAAAAAGTTTAAATTTGTTAACTAGTGTAATCGTATAAGAAACTTTTTATTTTCATAAATATGTTTTTCATTCACTTGCATGAACTTCATTGATTGCATACCGAATGGATGGTAGAAAAGATGAAATTTACAATCATACAATATATATTATTATTGATTTCCGTAGATCAAGAACGATATGCTTTCAGTGTCTCAGGAATATGTTTTACCTCCATCCGTTAAAATTGCAAGTGAAGATCTATACCATTATACTGTATTCATATACAACATTGATAAATATTAATCTCCATAGATCAAAAACGATAATAGATATCGATAATTATTCTTTTCGAGTTCATTCAGTGTTTCAAAAATAGGGTCCGAGATTATGTACTCAGAAAATATATATTTTCACTCCCAGTTTCAAAATTGTATTTATATAGCTTGGGATTCTATTGCAGTTTCACACTGTGACGCGGAACTTACTTAAATACTCACCACTATTCTAGTGGCTAGTGCAAACACCTTTAAACTGAAATGGAATTAAGTTTCAAGTTTATCGTGTCACAGTTATGTACACTGAGTTAGAAATCACAGATGATTATTGAAAGGGAATAATAATGGAAGGATATGTTGGAATGATAACGTAAGAGGAAAATCCTCAGAAAATCTACAGAAAGGATGTTGTCCATTACAAATTAACTTGGCCTAAAATTGAATCAGGAACCCTTAGCACCTGAACTAAGTACTTTACCATTAAACCACCGTTGTAACTTACGGTACTCGTAGTTCCTAGACCTGATTTCCGGGGCCTCGGTGGCTCAGTGGTAGACGGTTAATCTCTGGTGCATGGGGTTCTTGACTCAATTCCAGATCGCACTAAGAGCTTCGTGGTGGCAAACACCATGTGCGTGGGTTTTCTCGATGTTCTCCCGTTTCCTTCCACTTTCTTCATTTCATCATTTCATTTATTTCTCATCATCGCCGTCTCCTTTAGCCTATCCAGCATATCCCTGGGACGTAAAACTTAAAGATTTCATTTCATTCTTTTAAATCCGATTTCCGTTGAGGGAGCGCGATGGTTCAGTGGTAGAGCGTTCACCTTCGGTATTTGGGGGTCCCTAGTTCGATCCCAGCTCGCGCCGTGTGGTCTTTCTGGTGAACAAACACCGTGCTCGTGGGTTTTCTCGGGGTTCTCCCACTTCCTTCCGCCACTTTCCTCATTCCACAATTTCATACATTTCTCATCATTAACGTCTCCTTTAGCCTAATCGGCATAAGCGTGGGACGTAAAACTGAAAAATGTAATTTTATTTATTTGATTTCCGTAGAAGAGTATTGAACTACATTACGGTTATTCGGATTGATCTTAAACCGCAGGTCTACATCTTATATAGCCTTGATACTGAAAAAGACGCTAAATTTCAAAAGACAAAAATTAGGGATGTGCATGAGACAAGGTCTGTCTTGTCTCGAAAAAGCGTCACGAAAATAGTGTCTCGTCTCGAAAAATATTTAAGTTTCTATTGCAATACCTCGGCTTCATCTCGAATTTCGTCAAGGAAGATTTCATCTCTTCCTGTATGCAACCTCAAATAAAAGAACTTCTATTTTTTTTTACAGTGTTTCCTTCTTGCTTTGTAGTAGTGCCTCATAGCAACATTTTATCTTAGAATTATGTTGCAATATACATAAATATTCCATCATTTCAAAGCTACAAGTATTAAGTCTAGATTAAACGATGTGTGTTGTGTTACCTCCGTGAACCGACAGTTTTAATGTAGCTTTTACTTGAAACATGGCTTTTGCAGAAGAGTAGAAGTTTTGCCAAGGGATTGGCGAAGAGAGCAAAAAGAACACACAGAGCAAGAGGAAGAAGAACTCAAGTGAAAATTATTTCGCAAATGAAATATTGCGGTGTGGACTATCCTAATTACTCAAGGCTGATTTAATTAGCAAATTATCAGAAAATGTAAGAGAAAGAAAGGGAAGAGAAAAGAAGAAAACCTAGTAAAGTTTGCTTTTAGTACTAGAAATGTTTATACAAAGAAAACACTATAGATGTTAAATGGAAAATTTTTGAAAAAAAAAGATAGAAAGATTACTGTTAGAACATGGGAAATCTTGCCGAAATATTATTTCGTTCTTCTTTCTTCCTTCTTTGGATCTTCTAAAAGACATAACTAGGTTAAAACTTGGAAGTTCTTTGGTAATTTCATTATAAGGATTGGTTAGTATATTCGTTACTCGTATCTAGGACAAATTTATGTTTCTCTTTCTTAAATTTGATCTTCTTTGGCAAAACTTTATTTTTCTTATTGTTATTATTTTGTACTTGAGCCAAGCCTTCGGCCTGCTGTATCGGTCACAACATTTTTCCAATCTGCAAATTGCCCTGGATGCTAGCGTCATTTATATTGGCATCAGGTGCGCAGGCAGCGCAAGTAGTGATACTCGAGAGCGATGGTTAGGAATTAGCATTACTCACGGAAACCGTAGTATGTTTCTGGTTTTGTAATAAGGACTAGCACAGGTGCCAATACGCCTGGCACTATGCAACCTAAAATACAGTACGGTCATTTGGGTTGTCTAACTTCAGGGGGCTTCTGAGGTACTCGAACTGTTAAATCCATCTCCTCTTCCGTTCGGATAGACATAGAAAAAGAATTAAATAGCTTATGGTCTCACACCTGCTGTGACTTACAAGTATGTCATTTTACAAATATGCCAACCCAACGGCGTGAATTTGTATACAAGACAAACACACACAAATATTCAGTCTTGTTCATGTAGTAATTATTATTATAATATTCATTTTCTAAAGCAAGACTATCCTAGACTTCTGTGTATAATAACAACATTTACCAGTTTCAATTCACTGTCAAAAGTCAATTTTGTGAATATCGCCGTTGGCATGAAAGACCCGGATTTTGTACCTAGTGGAAAATCACGTGGTTCGGATTTTACGCTAAAGTTTAAGTTCACGTCTCATATAGCCCCAGTGCTGAAAGGGACTTCATAAACTTCTAATCCTTTAAACCAATAGTAGTAAACTTTGAGGACAAGAGGGGATCTGGCTGAGCACACATTAAATTAGGTAATACAGAGTGATTAAAAATGATGGTATTAATTTTGTACGTAAATATTTTCTGAACTTAACAATGCACGTAAATGATATACATAACTTTTGAAGGGAGAACTTCTACATTTTAAACTCCACCGCCAGAGTGCTCGTCTATCACACGACCATGTAGCAGTGTTAATTGATAGGAAAATGGCTATTATATGCTTTATCGCAAAGAAAGGTTTATTGTGTGTTATATTTTAGTTGAAAGCGCTGTTAATGGATTAATGTATTTTGTGATGCTGCAAAACTAGATTATTTCTCAAATCAATGAAAATTCATTTTTTTTCAACGACGAAATTCCAGGAGAATAGTACTGTAATTTTGGCATCTTCTGAGTGAATCTGTATCTCTACTATTAATAGCATTACTGGGAATAAAGACCTGTTAATTCTCAGTTAATTCTGCTTCCTGTCTTCTGAGTCTTCATTACGGAATGAGTTACCCCATTAACCGTGTCCTCAAAAAAAGATAGGTATATAAACTTTTTGTATGCGATAATCCACATAACCATTTCCTTTGTGTTGAAATAGCGATACTACTGGACACTAGGCCAGCGCTGCCGTGATATTTGAAAAATTTAGGACATTCTCTTTTAGAACTTGTTTAAATCATTCACATACCATGTGTTCAGTAAAATTGGACGTAAAAATTCGGATTCTTCATTTTAATCTCCCCCTACTTTCGAAATGACAACAAATTAAATCCAAATGTTATCAGTACTTCCACCTTTTTTGATTTACAAAATTTCACTTTTTAATTTAAAGAATTTACTAATTATGTCATGCTCCTACGCCAACGTTCATGTCCCCACCGAGAATTGAATCAGTTACCATATGCATACAAGGCACCCCTAGTTACATAAGAGCAATGTTTCTTAATTACTCCACAGTCATACACAGAGGCGTATTTACGATTTTGTTTCGGGGGGCTTTGCTAATTTTCGAGGGGAGCTTTAACTGAAAATGTGAAAATTCTGCAAGATGTTTCATATACTTTACTATAGTAAGTAAGATTTCGGGGAAGCTTAAGCCCGGAAGCCCCCCTAAATACGCCACTGGTCATACATATTCTGTTATTTAGTTGTTGGCATGTTACTTTCCGGGCAATTAGGGAAATTTCTACGCACTATATCATCCGCAAATCTCTTTATCTTCCGGATAAAATAATTCTCAATCATTCCTCAGTTAAAATCCTTCCCCTTACCTCCTATGTTTTCCTTCCACAGTATTTTTTATCGTACAATTTATTTACAGACAATTGAGTAACTAGTTACTCTCTATTTTTTGAATTTACTTTATTTCTTATCTATAATCTTGTTTAATCTTTTCTCCTAATTTTCTCCATTCGTTTTCATGTATGCTCTTTTGCTCGATTATTTTCTATAGCTGTTTCCGCAGGTATATTGGTCCCAGATCATTTCCCTGTATTCTTCACATTAGCCTCCTATCGCCAACCAAAATGTAATTTTGCAATATATCTAACCATAACTAAGGCTGACTGATATCCTCAACGGTTTTAATATTAAGTAAACTTCGAACATATAATTTTTTGCTTATATCACTTCTTACGCCATATACCGGTTCCCCAACATTACCGATAGTTTGTTCACTATGTGTATTGTATCATTATTATTTACTTATGTTATATATATATATATATATATATCGGGTGTTCTAAAAATGGTGCCCACGGAGCATTACTCTGCAAGTCATAATAAAGCAATATATATATATATATATATATATATATATATATATATATATATATATATATTAGATACCTTTCGTATATATATATATATATGTGTGTGTGTGTGTGTGTGTGTATGTATGTAAATGATCGAAAATTACAGATATTAGTATCAAATCCATAGTTTTCGGGGTCGCTGAGATGAACATTCACACTTCTGATGCCGTTAAAATTCAAATTCAGCTCCCATTAGTACTCTCAAGGGGGTCACTCTCCCCGTGCGAAGAACGACCATTCTGCTAGTTTGTATATAAATTATAAATTTTTATCATTCTGTATTTAAATTATAATTAATTTTGGGCTGATAAATATTTGAGAAAAAGGAAGCTATTGCCCTCGATTTTGGTGTATGGGGTTTTCGCGTTAAATTTCCGGTGGAAATGCATTCAAATTTGAACGTACTCCGGTAGTTCGGATTCCATATTAAACTGTAGGTCCACGTCTCATATAGTCTTCGTGTTGGAAAAGGACACTGAACTCCAACAGAGAACCAAACAACCGAAAGAATTACGTATTTTTAAGATATTGCATACAAGCCATTGGTGGATTCTGGAGGAGTGTGTATTATTGGTCTCGAACTTTTGGTGTTAGACTGAACCCATAGTTTAGCGTTATATGTTTAAAGATATCATGAAAAGAGAAAAGTCTTAATATTTAGGAAAAATGTATTTCTTCATTCCATCATTATTATGTAGCTTATTATCATCGTCTCCCTTAGTATTGATACATACTCGTGGAACGTAAAAAAAAAAAAAAAAAAAGATTACATTTACACACCTAATTTACAAATGGACGTTATACTTTCTATATCACACTACCAAATGTCCCCACGTGCTACTGAGCAAAATATAAATTATTTATCCTTCTTCGTCTTTTATATAAAATTTATCTTAGCTCGAGTTCTTGCATCTGTTATGGACATTATAGTGAACCACTGATACTCCATACATATATATATATATATATATATATATATATATATATATATATATATATATATATATATATATATATATATAACGAAAGAGAGAGAGAGAGATGAAATACTTTTTAATTATTTTGAATGAAAGATCCAAATATTAAATTTCAAGTCTCTAACATTAAGGGATTTCTAGATGTGGATATCTTGTTATAATAATTGCAAACCACATTCATTTTTCTTTACACGTCTTTTCTTCCCTTCTAGAACAAACAAAAAGTACTGAAACACGTATTTAGTCATTTTAAATAAACCGTCTAAATTCTAAAATTTATTTCTTTAACCTTCAGAGATTCCAAGATATGGACATTTAATTATAACAATTGCAATCCCTATGACCTAAAGATATCATGAAAAGAGAAAAGTCTTAATATTTAGGAAAAATGTATTTCTTCATTCCATCATTATTATGTAGCTTATTATCATCGTCTCCCTTAGTATTGATACATACTCGTGGAACGTAAAAAAAAAAAAAAGATTACATTTACACACCTAATTTACAAATGGACGTTATACTTTCTATATCACACTACCAAATGTCCCCACGTGCTACTGAGCAAAATATAAATTATTTATCCTTCTTCGTCTTTTATATAAAATTTATCTTAGCTCGAGTTCTTGCATCTGTTATGGACATTATAGTGAACCACTGATACTCCATACATATATATATATATATATATATATATATATATAACGAAAGAGAGAGAGAGAGATGAAATACTTTTTAATTATTTTGAATGAAAGATCCAAATATTAAATTTCAAGTCTCTAACATTAAGGGATTTCTAGATGTGGATATCTTGTTATAATAATTGCAAACCACATTCATTTTTCTTTACACGTCTTTTCTTCCCTTCTAGAACAAACAAAAAGTACTGAAACACGTATTTAGTCATTTTAAATAAACCGTCTAAATTCTAAAATTTATTTCTTTAACCTTCAGAGATTCCAAGATATGGACATTTAATTATAACAATTGCAATCCCTATGACCCTCTTCCTTGCAATCCCCATGACCCTCACCCCTTTCTCTACATCGAAATTCCAAAAAGCCTTTCTTAGTGGTAATTTACGTTACAACTCATATGTACTCCCCAAATTTGAAATTTCTAACATAAACAGTTTGGTCTGGGCATCGAACAGTCTCTAAGTCAGTCAGGACTTCTTATTTTTGTATACATAGATTATTTGTGCATGCCTTATTAATTATATGATTAAAAACGTTGGGGAAACACTTGCCATAATTACTGTTAAACACATTTAGAATATCTGTGTAACAAACTGAACTTTCAAGTGTGTTGCGCAAAGTACCAATTATGACAAGTCTCTTCTAGACGTTGTTGGAATCACAACAGCTTTTATATTTTTAACATTTACGCTCTCCATGAAGGTAGAAATGCACTTCATTAATCTATGTTGTAGCACGTACGTCGTCCTTCAATGCTCCTGCCACGATGAGGCTTCCTTCCCTCCTTCCCTCCCTCACGCAAACTTTGCGAAGAGGTGAAAATTCCACCCTGAAGTACATTGATCGAACCCATGAGAGCTACTTGTCATTGTGGAGAGTTTCTCATTAAACACGCTCAGACGTGTAGTTGTCGGTTGGCATTGTAAATCTCTTGCAGTAATGGAAATTCTACTTATTTAACCCTTATCACGGATATATGGGTTCCGTAATTTTCTCCATTCAGGATATTAAATAATGCTTCTAGAGCATAACGAGCCTTCATAATTATTAAGCAAATATTTTATTTTAATACACTGTTTTGAAACTTTAAAAGCAATTATACAATATAATGAAAACAAGCTTTTAATATTAATGAAAGGTGTTTAATTTCAAGTGGTAATACATTTAACTTATTAGTGAAATGCTGTCTCACCACTATTAGTTAAACTTCGAACGATATCAAATAATAACTTAAAGTATTTCGCAACTTCACCGCACTCACGGGTAAACCAAACAAATTATACCGTATTATTGACAGTGGGATTATATAATACGGTATAACTTGTTTAGTTTATCCGTGAGTGCGGTAAAGTTGCGAAATACTTTCCTACAAGTGAAATCACTAACATAGAAATTTCAGGGGGTACTGGTTTTACTTTAGTTTTCTTCCATATCCAGCTTTTTTAAAGAAAATCAAAAGGATATGCTGAACCTAATCAAATTTTAATGGAAGCAACCGAGTACATACTTTAAGTTGTGCACTGAATACATAGAGCTACTTAACACGGGATCAGACAATCTTGCAGATGGCTGCGAATTTACTTTTCTCAAATAATGTATCACCTCTGGTGCTTGGGGTCCCGGGTTCGATCCCAGCCCCCGCCAAGTGAACTTTGTGGTGGACAAACACCGTGTGCGTGGGTTTTCTCGGGGTTCTCCCGTTTCCTCCCACTTTCTTCATTCCACCATTTCATTCATTACTCATCATCACCGTCTCCTTTAGCCTAACCGGCATAACCGTGGGACGTAAAACTTAACGCTTTCATTTCATTTTCAAATAATGTAGTGTAGAAAAACAATAATTTAATACATTTACAGAAGTGGCGAAACCAGAAAAACATAATGGGCGAATAAACTGCAATGTCGAAGACAAATATAATACACACACACACACACACACACACACATATATATATATATATATATATATATATATATATATATATATATATATATATATATATATATATAGATA
Organism: Thermobia domestica; assembly: GCF_964235325.1. Classification (NCBI taxonomy): domain Eukaryota; kingdom Metazoa; phylum Arthropoda; class Insecta; order Zygentoma; family Lepismatidae; genus Thermobia; species Thermobia domestica. Next base: position 67,981,542 of record NC_137461.1, read on the forward strand.
GATAGATAGATAGATAGATAGATAGATATATAACCAATAAGCTTCTAGAGGTGAATGTCTCAGGTAAGCACGGCGTACAGTGGTGTCTGTTAAGGTACGTAACAATAACCAGGCAAATGGTGACATTGGAACATCGGCAATAAGATTCACATACCATTAGTGTACAATACAATGCTATGTTGCATAACATCGAGGCATGCATAGGGGAAAGACGCAGAGAATCAACAAAGGAAGAGGTGATACAATACAGTAATGATACTCTTTCTTAATTTATTGACATACTTTACCTATTCACAAAAGCTACTGGAAACATGAACTGTTAATTTCAATGAGTTAGTGATAGCGTCGAAATACTTCCTGTCATACGGAAGGAAAAATATCATATGTTTTCCACTTTCCTGTGATGCCTCAATATTGCGGCTCGGAAGATCCATTTCTTTTCCCACTGGTGTTCGGTAAATCACTTGCTACATGTGGACCCATAGATAAAAGTTCATGATATTCAATGATCAAATATCACTCTACATGACCACCGTTTCCGAGCTACCGATTTTCAAACATTGTAGTAAACTATTTTGAATACGGTGTGGCCGATGGGATGGAGCCCAGCCCTGCTGGAACCAAATTCGTCGCTAAAATGTTAGTAAAACATTTTTGGAAAATTTTGAAAGGACATCTGAAAGGAACACACTGTAGGTGCCTCCTCGTTAAAGCGATGTGGTAAGACATAAGATTCCACCAAGGTACAATCTACAATATCAGCCCATATATAACCGCAAAGCTTTCTCGATATACCAGAAGAAAAATGGTATGCGGATTGTACTCTGCCCACACATGCTCATTGAGTGAGTTATAACATCATCACGAGTAAAACAAAACTTAGCATTAAACAAAACATGCCACGTAAACTGCGAATCCTGAAAACACTGTAATAAGTAACACCGTGCAAAACTCATACATTTCTGGTAGTTTGAATCATACAAATCTTGCACCCTGTGGAGACCATATGGATATAAATGTTCGTGATGTAGGATTTTCCATACTTGCTTTTGTTGAACATTCTACTTAGGGCCAATTGCTCGCATGATTGTGGAGGGATTGCGCTCAAAGTGATCTAACACTTTTCCCTCATGTTGTGGTGTTCGAACTGTTCATGGTAGTCCTTCGTCGCGCCGGTCGACCTGTAAGGAAACTGATTCTCGTAATCGGCTAAATGTTGTGTGATGGGGACACTTTCACTGTAGATAACGCTCTCGATACACTCTTTGGGCATCCCTCGTATTCCCCAAAGCAGCACTTACGCCAGATGCATATCGCTTAATTCTGCTCAAGTGAACTCCATCTCTCTCTCCTGTGTTTTGAAAGCTAATGATAGTAATGTACTCAATCATACCAATACCAGTTCAACAGTCCGTAACAGATAGTTACCAAAATGACGCTGCATGACGCCACTCGTGCTTCCGTCATGCACTTTAGTCTTCGGTAGAACTGTTTGTCAAGGCACGGGTCTTTCAAGAGTGGCGTGGATTCAAAATCTACTTAGGGAATTCATATTTTGGGAATATCTTTTCATCCATGTCATCAACTAACATATCGTCGGTCTTAAGAAACATGCCATTAATAATCATTTTATATATTTTAGGAAAAATGTTTTTTAATGGTTTGGTCTTATTTAAAATTCTATTTTGAGGCTCTGATAACATTGAAGTGACAACTGTCAAACTCTATGTTAACTCAAGATAGAATTTCAAATAAGACCACAACATTAGAAAGAGGTTTTCTTCAAGTGATAGTTAATGATTTTTTCTTTAAGACAGATGATATGTACCCTCCTCTGACTGCCCTTGAATTATAACAGAGATTTGTAGAGATTATCGCTAAACATACGTATTATTTAAATCAAGCTTCTTTGCATACAATTAGTCCTAAACAGAAATGAACTTATTGTTAATATGCAGTAAATATAACAAATTTATTTTCATTCTTATACACTTATCTTATTGATTTCTCCACCATATCTGTCATAATGGAATCTTTAGCACTAATTGGTAATTGTGTAATGTAATAATCTCATTTAGATGCCTCACATCTCATGAGAACACAAGATTAATATCAATATTCATAAACGTCTCAGAATACGAGATGGTTAATTTTGTGTCCACAAGACGAGTCGTATTGTCTCGAATCTCTTTTCGAAACCGAGACGAGAAGTATATTTTCAAATTCGAAAAATCACAACTTTCGTCTCGTTTTTGAGACAATAATCGAAACTAGAGGAGAATTATCATTAAAAAATAACCCTCACATTCATTAATGTTTCGAATTGTTTTCGCTCCTCATACGCTAAACATAAGCTTTTGCGTGATATTAATAAGGCATAGGACAACCCTCAGATTTTATGGCCACTGGTACGTATGAAAGTAGAAATATCCAAATTTCTACATTAATTTTCAGTTATCCAACCAAAAATATGCGGGAATATCCTGCAATCCATTAGAATATTATACTGTTGGAAGTCTCCAGAGAAATGGTCGCTTCATTTTGTGCCACGTGAGGCATGGTGCAATTAGACACGAGCCTTCACAGACCCTATTACTAAATTAATCCACCAAGTTTACTGTTTGAAGTATTTCCAAACGTGAAATACAGTAGACTATCGAGTATCTGACAGAGTTAAAAAAGAAAGAAAGAAAGAAAGAGAGAGAGAGAGAGAGAGAAAAATTTCGTAAACAAATGAGTGAAATTATATATATATATATATATATATATATATATATGTATATATAATTTTGAAATGATCTACTCGATCTGTGACGCTTTCATGAAAACGCACTGTACCAAGCAGAAGCAGTCATCTCTGAAGGACATTTTCAAGAACTAGAAACCATAAATCTTTTAGACCCAACTTTCACATACAGTATATGTAATCATTCATCGGCATTAATATTTTGTTTATTTAAAAAGTGGATGTATATACAGTGTACATCGTGTTTTCTCAATCTGTGGTACACGAGCCATTGCTGAGTGTTATCTACGCCGTATAATAGTACATCAGTTGAAAATTTGAGAAGTCTTGATTTACATTATTCCATGTTACCTATAAGTAAGTTAGGCATTATTAAATTTATCTGAAAATATATATAGTGTGGCCAGAAAGCCTCTTTACACCAGAACTAAATGCATTTAAGATACAAGATTTGAGTCTTATACCCTGATCATTGATATAGCAACAGTGCTCTTCACATGAATCTTGTGATCTCTCGTGATTACCGCGTAATTACACGTGACTGCCCGTGGAGGGAGTAAAATAAAGTCTGACCAGCCCATTGTCTCGTCTTTCCTTGTTTGGTGAGTAATAATGGCAGACACAAGTGATTTCACTTTGGAGGAGCGCTTAGTGGTAAGTGTGGGTATCCATGAACGGAAGCACAACAACGAAAATATCCGCAACTCATAGATTAGTTTCGTGAATGGTTCGGTAAGGAGCCATTAAATCGTCAGACTTTGATAACGTGGGAGAAGAAAGCTTTTCGTCTGTGAAGTGTTTTGGAGGCCACTCGTTCTGGTTGGCCATCAAGCCGAAAGAAAACGTAGGAAGACATGGACGTGTATCAAGCTGTGCAGGAATAATAGAGGTGAATATACGGAGACGCTGTGAACAAGTAACTGGAAGTATTATTAATGTAGAAATGAAATAAATGCAAGAGTAAAGGGACTTTCTGGCCACTCTGTGCAATGTTTTTAAGGAATTTGATTTACCGAAGCTCAATTTCTACGCTCCTATATTTACCCTGTCTGGTCGTCCATCCGTAATAGAAAAAATCTCAAGAAGTAATTAATGAATTAGCAGCAAATTGGTTCAGAGTGTAGAAGGTCAGAAGTTAGTAACCGAGATCGTTGATGGAGGTAATATTGAAACCGGAAGTGGTAGAAATATATTATTTACAGTTGTTGCGTTCATCACTATAGAATCAAAACCTTAACAGATAGTGAAAAATAGTTTTCTACAATCGATTAAGCGTAGCAAGAGAACATTTCTTCTCTATCCTTTACTCTTTACTAAAAGTGGAAATGATAGAAATGTCAAAGTCCATTGCCAATTTTTATATTTTACCACTATAGAGCAAAAATGGTAATCTACAGCGAGAACCGGATTTCCTGTAATCGATTAGGCGTCCTAAGAATACATTTCATCTCCACCCTTATCGTTCTAACAAAACCGAAAGTGGTAGAAATTAGCGATTTTCGGTTTTTACGTTGATCACTATAGAGCAAAAATGGTAATCTATAGCGTGAAGCGGCTGTGTGCAATCGATTAAGCGTACCAAGAATATCCTTCACCTCCATCCTGAACTTGAGCTTCTACGTTTCTGAGCGGTTACACGCCATTGGCGTTGGAGATCCGGGTTCGATTCCCAGCGGGAGCTCATGTGGTTGGGATTACACGTTAAGTTGTAGATTCATGTCTCATGTAACCTCACTGTTGAAAGGGACGCTAAACTTAAAAAAATCAAATGAAATCCATTCTGCAGTTTCTACTAAAAGCAGAAGTGGCAGAAAATGAACCATTTCCGGTTTCAACGGTGGTCACCATAAAATAAAAATCGTAATAGACAGCGATAATGGGTCTTCTGTAATCAGTTAAGCGTCCCAAGAACATATTTCATCTCCATTCTGCTCTCTTTACTAAAACCGGAGGTGGCAAAAATCATTCATTTCTGATTTCAATGTTGATTGTTACAGAGTGAAAGCGGTAACAGATAACTAGTAGTGGCTTTCTGTAATCAATTAAGTGTCCTGATTTTCTGTTCTCAATTAAGCGTCCTAAGGATATATTCCATGTTCATTTTCATCTCTCTATTAAAACCACAAGTGCCAGCAAATCAGCTACTTCCGGTTTTAACGGTGATAGTTATAAAGACGGTAATAGATAAAGGGAAGAGTCTTTCTGCAATCGGTTAAACGTCCCAAGATTATATACCATTTCCACTTTAATCTCTCTACTGAAACCGGAAGTGGTAGAAATATATATATTAATTGAGAAAATATCTCAATATACAAACAGAACTCAGTCACTTGGTATACACGTGACGCTGCTACTTGTTACTCTAAGACTTTCTTTTTCTGTAATATTTTGTTAAACGCACACTACAATACATAAGAAATATTTACAAAGTACTTATCTGTATTTAGAAGTCAGAGACTATTAATAACAGTGGGATTGAATTTTAAAAAAGGTGTGTTTTTAATAGTGCAAGTGGGGCAAGAATGGAGTAATTATAGAACTCCGGCATATCTGGGTTTTTTCATCCTGCTTGTCTTTTGTCACATTGGACCGAGTAATCCAGAATCTACTGTATATACATTAATGGGACTAGACGAAATAATGAATTTTCGAAACGAGACGCTAAGAAGCTTGCCAAGAATCGAGAAGTCTGAGAAAGAACGCAAAACGAGACTTTAAAAAAAAAAAATACGAGTTGAGACTAGAGTACCTTGTTTCTCCTCTCGTCTCGTCTCGTCTCGTACCATGGGGAACACTATTCTTGTGTAAATGTATTTTAGGATCCATTAACACGAGTGGTTTGTGACAGCCAAAAATTAATGATGTCTTCACCATCATTACGGTTATTTCTTACGGTTGTCAATTTTCGGGGCAAATCAGTTAATTTGAATACCCAATCCTCGCGACTGCAGACCCCAGAGACAGAATGCGGTCCTCAAAATACTCCTTCAAGAGGTCAAACACTCTCATGGTCCGATGGGGTCGAGCTCCGTCTTGTATGAACCACATCTTGTCGAAATCAGGGTCACTTTGGATAATGGGTATGAAATCATTTTCCAAAACTGTCACGTATTATGTAGTTGTCACCGTGCCGTCAAGGAATATCGCACATCATTACCTCACCCATTGCGAAATGCGGATTCTCAGTCCCCCAAATGCGCCAATTTTGCTTATTGACTAACTCATCTAAATGAAAGTTGGTTTCGTCGCTAAACCAAACCATATTCACATCAAATTCCTAGTCGTCAGTTCTCTGGACAATAGTGTTGGCGATAAACAACCGCTGTTCCATAGCCACGGGGCTTAGTGGATGATGGGTTTAAATTTTGTATGGGAAGAGATGCAGGTATTCAACAACAATTTGTCGCAGGGTGTCCCGGTTGTTTCCCACCTGTTGGGCAGCTCGTCTGATGGATGTCCGTGGGCTGGTTTGAAACACAGCACGTGTCTTCGCGCTGTTTTTGGCGTTTCCACACTTGTTTGTCAACCGACATTGTCAACACTGTCATCACAGACCCTATCTGTTCTCTCAAATTTGCGAATCAAATTCTTGATTTTTAGTACAGTTGGTTCAGTTGTCTTTAACTTGTACTCACTCGCAAACTCTCTTTGCGACGCAATCGGACTATTATTGCTCGAATAATAGGCCTTCACATGTGCTATACGCTCCTGCGTGTACCGTGAGATTTTCACTTGCATATGGACGACATCAACACGTTGCGTGCGAATGCGCATACGAATTTGCATCATGCCCTGTGCTCAGCCACGCAGTTTGGACGTCATCAAGAGAACCGTTCAGAAATTATAACGGTTTTATATGATCTAGTTCATTAATGGTCATCCTGTATAATCATGATTATGGCTCTATGTCTTTTATATAAATTGAAATATAAAATGACATATGTAATATTTATATTACTGTATAAAATTTGAAATAAAATGAATTTTGAAATGAGCATTGGAATATAGTCATAATTTATCTCAAACTCGGATTAGTGGCCCCGCATAGCGTAGTCGCTAACGCTCTCGCCTTCGGTGTGAGCGGCTCCGGGTTCGATTTCCGGTGGGGGCACTCAGTCGAAAAAGTGTAAAACGCTTTTTCAGGCCAGTCACCCTGAACGAGGTTTTCCTGGGTTTTCCTCATTCATACCAGGCAAATGCCGGGGTAGTACCTAACTTATAGGTCCCACGCCACTTCTTTCCTTCCCTAATCCTTTCTTCCTTACCTTTCCTTAGATAGTTTGCTCGTCGAGGGCCGTCATCCCTCAAAACGTGACGGGCTAAATGATCATAGATGCCGCAAGCCCAGAAATCTAAATCTTAATCCTAAGTGAATTATGGTGGAATGAGGAAGTGGGAGGAAATGGAAGTAACCCTAGAAATCAAACGGACACGATGTTGTCCACCAGAAACTTGCTTGGTCGGGAATCGAACTAGGGATTCGATGTAGAAGAGGTATGACCTCTACCACTGAGGCACCATGCCCAATAAATTCTATGTTCAGAGTAGTAATATGACGTAAATAATAATAATAATATCACGCAATGAGATTAATAATATTGTTATTACTGTACGTTCGTCTGTCCGTTTGTTATTCCTATCGATAACTTTAATACACATGCATATTTTTAACTGATAGCTAGACACCTATTACCTCGAGAGTGGAGTAAGTCCGTTGACCGATAACGGCGACTTTAGTGTTGGTTATCTATAGCCTATATCCCATACTTGTTATTGAATTTTTGAATTCTGTTTTTGTTTTATTTTAGTTATTTTTCTTTTGCAATAAACAGCTAAAGCGATTATCTGGACCCGTATTCGTTAATGGCGAGAATCCTCTGACATACTACCCGATAACGGTGATTTTTATTGGGGCTTCCTATAACCCATATCACGTACATGTAAACTATTTTTTAAGTCTGTTTTTCTGGAACAAATACCTAGAATGATCAATTCAGTAAGTTTGTTAATGGAGTCCATTCAGCAGCACGTATTAACTGATACAGCAAGTCTGTAGGAGAGATTGTACTACACGTCTTGCTTGCACGAGCGCTGACACGAGAACTATTACTAAAGCAAAAAGACCAGCAGTATATACTTAGCATCTAAAAGGGAATTAAAGGGGAAATTATGCTAGTTCAACAGGAAAGAAAATAGGAATACCTGTAGCCTACATTTTCTCAACATAAAAGATTTATTGTTACATCAAGGTTTGTAGGAAAACCAAAAAAGCTATGAAAACAGCACTAGCTCATAGCTAAGGAATCAAAACTACAAACTGAAAAGTCATAACAAAATGAACGAAATTATCAAACGATAACCTACATGTCCAATAGGCCTACATAAAATTTGCCAATAGCATTTAATTTGCTTCTGAGTGTAGTTAATAAATTGCAAACGTATTCCTATGATAGGACTGCAATATAGCTACAAGAGGAGTAAATATTATTACAAATTTTGGTTCGTTCTATCAGTACGCACCGCAAACTAGTTCGAAAATGTTTATTCTTTTGCTTCTACAAAGTACCATACCTAGACGTCATCGTCAGAATCACAGTTAATACACACATAAAACAAGTTCTGCGTCCCTCACTTTTCATAGGCCCATACTTAACATCGAATGCACTGAATCCACTTCCTCACTACATGTACTTGGACTATATGGATAGACATAAACTAAACACAATGTATTGTCGTCCCTTTGAGGAAGAATCGTAATCTTCTTTGGACTTTCGTCAACATTGTTTTTTTTTTTTTTTTTTTTTTTTTTAGGTGCAAGGCTGGTTGCTTGAGCAATTCTTATAGCAAGATCAGCATGTCTTTTCAGAAATCCCGGAAACCAGTCTGGGCCAGCAATGGCCTTTTCGTTCCACAACTCCGGGCACGTCTTTCCTAGCGCTTTTTGTATAGTTGTAAACCAAATCGCTAATCTCTTTTGTCGTGAGTCCAAATTATGTGTAAGAAACTTGTTTTAGGCATGATACTAGTAACTTTTCCTAGTGTTCTGAAAATATTCTGTTACATGTTGAGTAATCCAAAGTAAATGAGTATTGGTCGAACTGTAGTTCGCATCTGTAATACGTACACAAAATCTTGTCAATGTTCTGTAGTGGACATGAAATTCTTTAGCAGCTTTACGTATTGATAAGGAATTGTCGTTTCTTTTCACTGCTCTTGCTGCAGCTAGTAGGTCTTCTATTGGTGATGCTTTCCTCTCTGTCTTCCTTTTGTATGTTATCAACATCTGCGAAACAGAGAAAATCCTTTACTAAACGAGGAATACATCGCTTGTATCATACATAATACACAGTGGGGTACATTGTCACAGTGACAACATGCCCCGTCTTATTTGAGATAATTTGTCCCATGCATCGCCATTCCTCTTTCCTCTGTACCAAACGACAAGATAGGGACATTCAGAGTAGCATATGAAGCTCTATTTCTAACATACATAACACTCACAAAAACACTTACTTCTCCCGTTTTCGCGAACACACAAAACACCAATTCCAGAACTTGAGAAGTTTAAACTCCAACCAGTGGCGTATTCACGATTTTGTTTCGGGGGGCTTTGCTAACTTTCGGGGGGGGGTGTCTGAAAATGTGAAAATTCTGCAAGATATTTCATATACTTTACTATAGTAAGTAAGATTTCGGGGGGTCTTAAGCCCGGAAGCCCCCCTAAATACGCCACTGACTCCAACACTGACAACAGACAAAGCTCAACTGACGCTAACGCAGCACCGTTGTTCCCGCGCACCTCCGAACGAGTACTGTTAGAGTGACATCTAGTAGGTAAAAAAGAAAACAACACCGGAGCGCTAACGTTTACGCTTTTTTCAGAGTTGCTACTGTGACAACGTGCTCTCCCCTAATTCTGCTTATCATGTCTAAGAATTTCATTGACTTTTCATTTTCTCATGCTCTTTGTTCAGAAATAATACTGTATTCGTCAAATTTCATTCCATGTAAGAACTATGTACTTTTTTCTTTCTTTCTTCCACTCTACTTTTCTGTTTCTTTTTCTTGGTTGTTTCTTTCTTTTGTTTCTCCTATCGTACTTTCGACAGTTGTTGTGATTCAAGTCGTCCGTCGTCAGTAACACCAAAACTACGAGAAGCTGGTAAGCGAAACTCGTGTTCCACATCAACTTGCACGCATATCAACATAACGGGCTTTAGTTATTATAACAAAGGAATATTTACATCGTTTATTTACGAAGACAGGTTAAATGTTTGAATTCGAGAAAACCAAGAGGGGGAATTAGTAGCCCGGGAAATTAGGTAGAAATTCCTTTTTCTCCTATGAATAGAATAAAAAGTTAGATTCACCGCTAAATTTTTGTGTGTATCATATCACATGAGATTCACCAGTCAGCAATTCTTGCCATTAAAACTGCAATAAGTATATTTCAGCTTCAACTTGTTTTAAACATTTTCTTTCAGCTAAAAACGTACACAGATAAAACTGAATATTTCCATTTTTTTTTTTTCTAAAATGAAATCAGTTAAGTTGAAATGAGATTACAAATATTCAACGTGTGTTTGCAGGGGCGTCATTTCAGATTTGCCTGAGGGGAGAGGGGGTAAGATCCTCCACCGACAATGAGTTTCACTTTGTTTCCTAGTATATTAGTAGACAATATTTAAGGGCGCAGACTACTAAATATTTTTCAAAAGCTAACAATTTTTCTTTTGCCTGTTTTTCGTAAGTGAAACGAGATAATGAAAGATAACTTACCACAATAATAGATAATGTTATTCTACACCCGAAAATACGAATCTCGAGAGTAATCAGTGTTACCATCCGTAGAAATTACAGTGTGACCAAAATTTGAATTACCCAAAAATCTAGGTCAAGGCACCGACTAGAAAAATGCACTCAACGGTAATTGATGACTTATCATGTTATCTGTGTTCCTTGTTAACTAGTTTTTAAATAATATTAGTATTTATTTTCTAATAACTTATTTATTTTGTAAAATCTTATGTAATTTATTACAAGCATTCTACCAGAAAATCCACCTTACTCCTTATCTTTATTAAAAAGCATGTGTTTCAGGAAGACATTTACGTCCTGTTTCCCAAATGACGTCCCTGCTCCCCTTCGATTAAAAAAAAAACTGTTCCTCGAGAGTTTCGTACAAAATCTCCGATATTTACGGAAACATAGCAAATTGGTAGAAGATAAGGCGATACAAATTACTAATTAAAATAAAATTAAGTTTTCTCGCTTCTGCAATGTGCAACATTGTTGTTGGCAAATTTATTCAGGAAGATAATAAATCATTTAAAATATTGTAAGAGTAATTGGTCATAGATGTCATTTCTACAGCACATTTTAATTTCTTTCTATATTTTGCAAGATAGATGATTATTTTCATGTTATCTTACGTACTGTATGATCAAAATATTTCCCTTTGTGCAGAGTGATAGAAATGTTTCCGATTATTTCAACAATTTACAAAAAAATTATCACATAACCTAGTTTTCTCTGGAAAGAATTTTTACAAATATCCTCTTCTTCACGCAAGAAGAAGAAAGAGTTGTATTTGCTCATATCCTCCCACGTGTATGTGTGTGTCCTAATTGGTTTTTATCGTATGAACGTTTATAAGCGTAATTGGGCTGTCTTTGATACCACTGTATAGACACAATAACAACACAAGCTCGGATATGGTTTTTACAATATACATGAACCAGTGGTGTATTTACGATTTTCTTTCGGGGGGGGGGGGGGGCTTTGCTAACTTTCGGGGAGGGCTTTGCCTGAAAATATGAAAATTCTGCAAGATATTTCATATACTTTACTATAGTAAGTAAGATTTCGGGGGGGCTTAAGCCCGGAAGCCCCCCCCCCCTAAATACGCCACTGACATGAACCAATGTGATCTTTTACATGAATTCCTGATAACATTTCAATGCATATTCCCGATGAACAGTTCATCCTTAATACTTGCACTGACATGAATTTGTATGCATATATAAATAGCTGTATGTTTTGAACAAAATCGTTATACATAAAAGAGTTATACATAAAAGTAAAAAACATCAATAGGAATAGCACAAAACAAAAAAATGGAATTTCTTAAAGGAATCGTATATTGTGTACGAACATCGGGAGGTACACAGCAAACTAATATTTTCTATGTGCACTGTGGACTTTCTGCAATGCAGTGACTCATCGAGGCCTTTCGGTAACAAGGCTATTGCAAAATGCAATCTCGATTACATGGAATCACACCCAGATTATCTGTTCTGCGAATTCCATTCTATTCGAGATACTTGTCTAATGAGCCTTCTGCTCATATTCGCCCACAAGTTTTAATTGGATTCATTTCAGGTGAGTTTGGAGGCCACATGGGTACGATGAAGCATTATTGTTCTGGAAAGCGAATTAATCCATATTTTCTTCAGAAAAGTCATCTTTAGTTATTGTAAAAACTTTACGAACCAGAATTTGAAGATATTTTTGTGCATCAACTAACCATTCACATGGTCTACGTATATCCATCGTTCTGACAGCTTTAGCGGTTAAGCAAAACCATACTATCACTTAATGACTGCATTTTTGCATCTCTTAAACGCAATTCTCTCAAGTTCCTCGCTCGTGCGTATCCACAACTTTACACCACAATCGGTTTCTCACTATTCTAAACTTTTTTTTTTTTTTTTTTGACGGAGAAAATGAAGTGCTTCCAGTTGTTGTAAGTCAAAGTTGCATATCGGGTCAGAAACCTACGTGTTGATGTTCTTGTGTTTATGTGAGCTTCCGCTTTCTACGCGATTTCTTTTTCGTAATATCCTCTTCATGCAGTCAAAACAATACAGTTGCACGAGTAACTACAATTCCAAGGTTATCTCAAATTATGGAAGGAGTTGTCGGGAAATCATTCCTTGATTCTGCAATGCTAGGTCTATTTATATTTTTGACGCTCTCTAAGGGTGATATTTTCTTTTTTTCTATCACACTGTTGACTAAGGAACGATTTGTTACGTTGATTTTGCTTGTGAGTTACTCTTTCTGCCGTCAAATGATGTATTTTTAATATTATGCCCATATCCCTTAGAAATTTACCGTAGCTGTGCAAAGCAAGAATTATGTCTTGTTCACAATGCGACAAGTCACATCTCTTACCCATCTTACTTGTTTACAGTGCATATGTAACAAAAATATTGCCACTTGACACTGCCCAAACAATGAGAAACCAAAGAACAATCACAAAATACTATTTACATGGGTCTACACATCACAAATGCAATGCAAAATTCTCACTACAATAACTTGCGAGGCGCTCTCAGTGCCACCTTGCGAGAATATTACTAATACACAAACAATTGGCATGCGCAGTTGTGCACTAAAGGTGTCTCAGATAACGCAAGCGAATTATCCCATTCTTCGTTTAATTCTACTCCTCTTCTAGCGGGCTGCAACTATTGTTTTCTGTGTAAGTTACCTTAGAGAATTGAGGTGTCGCTATTTTTTCTTTACAAAGTGTAAACCATGCGAGACGAGACTCGGTTAAGTCTCGCGAGACTTCTCGCAGTCTCGCAACATTTATGAATTACATTTAATTGTATATTTAGTGATTTTACATTTATTGAGTTTTCTAAGTTGAGCGTTAATGCCTCCAGGAACAAAAAAGTGATTGGAGCAATAGACGTTTTATGAGATTTATTATTATTCAAGGTTGATTTTCAGAATTAAAGCCTTCTTTAGTTTCTAAAAAAAAAGAAAAGCTTTGTAAATTGGAAATTTATTACAGCATCGATTTAGGACTTTATTTTGCGACACAAACACATACACAGTGTTGCCAGATCTACTGATTTTGCAGGAGATCTCCTGCTTTTTCTACGTTCTACTGATCTACTGCGAAAGAAAATGAAAAGTTAACAATCTCCTGCCTTTTTCCTTACTTCGAGAAGTTGAAAAAATATATTATTAATAATATTGAATTTTCAATGTTTCCTCACATAAAAAGACGAAATTTCTCTGTTATAATACACAAAGCTCTATAGAGCATATAGTTATAGAGCTTTACTGTATATAATATGAATCCAAAGAATACAACTGTACGTCATCTTTTATATGCATTATGGTTAGCGTTTTTATGGCTTTCTGTAAGATTTACAAATAAGTGTTGTTTAGATTGGGACTTGGGTTGGAAGAGTTGCTTAGATCGTTTCTCCACGATCGTCAGCAAGAAATCGTCTTACGCCACGGTCACGTGTGACTGCACCATGTAGCTCTATTATCGCTATGTGCATGAAAAGACATTTTCCCACTCCACTTTGCTCTTTCACTACGTTTTACTTCACACATGTGTGTATCAAATAATATTAATATAAGTCGGGACTTTTCCCTTTTATTTGCTCAACGTAGTTCATCGAAAATGAATTCTGGATTGCTTGTTTTGACTACTGCCCCCTTAATAATGGCAAATGTTATTACCCCCCCCCCCCCGGATTTACATTCAAACACCACCACTGTATGTGTCTACTGCTTTCTCCTCTTTTTTATCTTCGAATCTCCTGCTTTTCCAACTGACTCGTCTGGCAACACATGCACATACACGCGGGCGCGCACAAATACATGAACTTCTGTTTTTGGTCTGAAAAGCAAATAAGACTCCCTATTGCTGCGAAATGTGATATTTCTGTTGTTTCTGTCTTTTTCACATTACTACTAGCAATTAATGTTGGGGGATGGCGGGGAAATCCCCTCTCGTCAAAGTTTATCCCCGGTCCGGCTCGCAGAAATAACATGAAATTTCTACATGGAATAAGTATTTTCTTTCTATATATTTATCAAAAACATCCCCCTCTAGTTCAGAAGTTTAATTCAAACACTGGTTTGGTAGGATGGCTCTATACGTTTGGTGGGAGATGGTAGGAATGGCCTTATATCTGTCAGTAATTTTATTTTCTAGATCTGGCAACACTATATAAGTTGAAAGCGAAAGTTGATAAAATGCGATAATGCAACATTGCTACAAGCGCGAACGAACCGAAAGAATTGGGTCGTATTGTGTTGTGAGGAGTTCTTTTGTTGTCTACAAGCGCTTTTGGTGGTATAAAAACATCTTTATAATGGAAAATCACCCTTCAAGGAAACGACCAAAACGTATAAATGTTGATAGTGGCGACGATATTTTAGAAGAGCCAAATATTGCTGGAGACCTCTAAGCTGGAAAACAATGTTGCATCCAGCAACAATTTATGCTGGTTTTGCTGTAAATTATGCTATTAATTTGACGAAAATTAATGGTCCAGCAATGAAATTCCAGCACAACTTTTCTTTTAATTTGGAGCGGAGGGGACACAAGTTCGGATACCATGTTGAACTCTAGGTTCCGTCTCCTTAGGATGTTATGAACATTCATCCCATGGAAAGCAATGGCAAACCACCATGAATTCACCTTGCCAAGGGACTTTTAGGTCAAATACCTGCCTTCGGACAGAATATCACATTATCATTCAGTAACAAACGTAGAATAACTTATATGCGACCCATAATATATGCGAGACTGCGAGACCATGCGAGAAAGTCTCGCGCGAGACGCGAGATGAGACTCAAAACTTTATGCGAGACGCGAGACGAGACTTCACATTTGCGAGACGAGACGAGACGCAAGACGAGACCAACATTTGAGGCTGCGAGACGAGACGAGACTTTCCATTTCTCGTCTCGTCTTGTCTCGCGTGCATCTCTATCATCGCTCGTCAAAAATATGAACAACCTACAAGGTGTTACTTCTCATAAAATTGATCGATTCGGAGTTCGAATGTAATAACTTTAGTTACTTTTGAAGCATTGATTAAACTTACTTATTCTAATTTTGGTTGAGTCAACACATGTAATTTTTGTAGTCTACCGTCAATAATACATTATATTAAAATGATTTTATAGGTAAAGTCAAATAATGGACCGGGACTTTATCCCATCACCAATTTATTATAAACTTAATTATTTTGTGTCTGCAAAAGTTCTAATAACAAAGTTTCTCTATAATGCCCAAGGTTTGCAGGTTAGAATGTTCTGTACGGGTAACTCCTTAGCTTCATAACAGCCTCCAGGGTCTAGTTGTGGTTAGGATAAACTCTTAGCTTCATAGCAGCCTCCAAGGTTTAGGATAGGTTGTGATCAGTTGTTCGACTGATGCCAGGTTACTACGTGGTCCCTCTTTTATGTGTCCTCCTCGGGTGGCTCGTCCTCTTTCGGATCCTTTCGTGTTTCCTCGCCTTAGTGTATCGTCTGCTTTTGTAAATAATGGCACGTGTTGTTATACATGTACTTTTGTTGTGATGTGGGAATCCTTACACCCCACACTGGAAAAAAAAATCTGCAAGATTATTTTTGAGAAAAAACACATTTGTCATGAATGGAAGTTATTTGCACTACAACACTCATACACTTGGAAACACTGTAAAAGACACTGTAAAATACTGTAAACACTATAATACACTGTAAAACCACTAGGAGAAAACTTTTTGTGATATATATATAGGGGTAATAACACTTTGTTTCCATCCCATCTAACAGTAAGCAGGATCAAAGCAATCACTTTCATTTCCCTTAGAGTGAGCAGAAGTGTGATCACTGTAGCTAATAAATATATACCAGTTCAGTAATGTTTGGTATTGCTCGAGTGTGTTATTATAATAGGTATTTATATTGACGTGACATCCGGTATTTGTAGTCTTTATTGTTTAAATTTCGACTTTAGTAGTAGGCGCCGGTGAGTTAAGTGTTTCTAATGGTAATGTCTAGTCGATTAGTTAAGTTTTTGTTTTTGTAACAGGACTTACAAAACATGAGGCACAAATAAATTATTACTATTATTATAACCAAGGAAAGGAGCATTATCGGTATTAGAATCTGGAACATATTTCTGGAAAGGAAAAGATGGTATTAGTGTTGCCGTTCTTTTAAACGTTTATATAAGAAATGTAAAGTTATTCCTACGGCAAGTAGAAGAATGAGTAGAATACAAGAAATAATGAGAATGGTCCAAGGAAAAGAATGGTGTAAATGTAATTCGGAAAAATGATTTGGTAAATTGCTTCGTTCTTGTTGAACTAAAGCTTGAAGAGACATCACAGTTGTTCAATGTTTTGTAGGTTGAAAGTAAAATTGAATTTATAGTTGGTAGTGAGTGCGCGATATTCTATAGTGAAGTTAGCTGTATTTATGGTAGGTAGGTTGAAGTTCTCTGTTTTAATATATTCATAATCTTCATATGGGAAGAAATAAGATAGAGAGTGACCCATTTCATCTGTAACAACTATATGATTTCTTTGGTGAGCTATTCGTAGTACTTTCCTTGTGAGTTGAAGTCCCGTTGTAGTATGCAAATAAAATTATTCTGTTTTTGATAACGTGGGTTTAATGTGGCAAGTAGCTGTTATGTTTCGAAAGATAAGATTGTACAAACAATCCGTTTTCTGGGATCTTGCTTGCGTTTGACATTTACAGATTTCTATCGTACGGTGTGTTTGGCAAATTGAAACATCGAATTCAAAAGTCCCTGACGACGTCCATATTGTGAATTCGGGTGTTTGTAGACGAAGATATGAGGAATCCGTCAGAAATCCATTGTTAAATATTTTATAAAGAAAATGATAATTTCTGTCCCGTATGATGGGAATTTGTAATATAATATAATTTGCTTTCTTTGAATCAAATGATACGAGGTATGCCTTGGAACATTGATAAAAAAAAAGTCCTAAGTCTTGTTCCATTAAAGTGCCTCTTAATTTTGCATTACCCTGTATAATATTTTTAGCGAGTGTTGGCTTAATTAGTGAATTATTAATTCTATTATGTAATATACTTTGTATTATTAAGTCTAAATGCTGCTCTATGAGCTGAAAATTTAGGAGAGTTATCAAAAATCGCTCATTTGTTGCTGTAGTACACAATGGTTGTAAAATCTCATGATGTGTTTGAGAGGCCAATTTTTCGATTGCTACTGTGAAATTAGAAACAATGTGGATTAGTCGAAAGTTACTTTCCTTAATTTCCTGGATCTGTGTATTAAGGTATTCCGTCCGGTCTTTTAGAAGGTTTGTAGAGTTCATTAATTTGTGGACTTCGTATAGCGAAAAACCAATACATGCTAAATTTGTGAGTCCCATTAGAAGGCTGAATATCATTCTTTTATGAATATGAGAACATACTTGTCTAAAATCACATGGGATTATAAACTTAGTATTAATTTTAGAAATAAATTGTGCCTCATTTTCATGTAATAAATTAATTAAATGTTCATATCCAGAACATGATTCATTTTTGAGTCGGACTGCGGAAAAGTCTAAATGTAGACGATACGGTACGAATTCAGTGTTATCATAATTGATGATTGATTTATATCTGGCAACTGTAATTCCCAACTGGCTGAATAGGAGTTCATTGCCAAAGGTTGTAGAATTTAGAAGTATGCAGATGTAAATCGCTGAGCTGGCTATCTGATTCATCCTCGTTAGTTTTATGCCTGATAAAAAGTTAATAAAAAGAACGTCCCGTACAAAACTCCCGAGCCTATCACCATGAAATGATTTTATGGGTAGAGTCAAATAATGGACCGAGACTTATCCCATCACCAATTTATTACAAAATTAATTCTTTTGTGTTCAAAAAAGTTCTAATAACAAAGTTTCGCTATTATGACCAAGGTTTGCAGGTTATAATATTCTGTACGGGTAACCCCTTAGCTTCATAGCAGCCTCCAGCGTCTTCAAGGATTTGGTTCTAGGAAACCTCAGCTCATACCAGCCTTCACGAGGTACGTACTGTTTAAGGTGAGCCCCTTAGCTTCATAGCAGCCTCCAGGGTCTAGTTGTGATTAGGATAACCTCTTAGCTTCATAGCAGCCTCCAGGGTTTAGGATAGGTTGCGATCAGTTGTTCGACTGATGCCAGGTCCCTCCGTGGTCCCTCTTTTATGTGTCCTCCTTGGGTAGCTCGTCCTCTTTCGGATCTTTTCGTGTGGACCGTCTCCTTTCGGTTTCCTTCGTATCTTCCTCCTTAGTGTATCGTCTGCTTTTGTAAATAATGGCACCTGTTGTTACACATGTACTTTTGTTGTGATGTGGGGGATTCTTGCAATATTGAAAACAGAAAAGCAAATATAATTGGCAATAAATTATAGCATGTACAAATGCACTTGAAAAATAAACCTTACCAACTTCGCTGGGGTTGGTAATATCTCATAATGCCTACATACTTTTGTTGGATCTGGATGCATTATTTAATTGGAAGATATAGCTGAGGATGAAGTAAATTTTGGTAAATTAAGTAAATTTTTCTACCTTCAACTCTTCAGCAAATTCCGCACGCGACAGGTCGATATCAAAGCGAATTATAAGCTCTGCTTGAGTTTCATTTTAAAATACAGATTCAATTAAATTTTCTTTCCACAGAATTAAAAAACAATCTTAATAGAATATAGAATATGACTAGTAAGAGGAAAAATAACCGGACATTTGACGTCCGGTTTTGAGGGAATACCGGACACCGGACAAAGAGGTTAAGAACCGAATAGTCCAGTAAAATACTGGGCGGTTGGTAACAATAGTTGCGCACCTGCTGAGCAGTTATCATTCGAAAGTTTTCCTCCACATATTCACGCAATTCTTTATTTGTCCTGTACCGACAATAAGAGACATGTGACTTGATTATTCTTCACGGTATTGTAAAGTCAGGGCTTCGTGGGGGCGATTTCATTTGAGATGAAGATGAATGACAACGCCCAATCGATCGGCCTGCGAATCGCCCACAACGTCCAATCCTCCACATGACCTTGAATTCATAGATACCAGACAGTACAGACTGTGACTATGAAAGCAATATTCCAATGCCGCAACTAAACTTGTTCAATACATTGACTTTGTTGTCTATAATACTCAAACTTAGAGGTACGAGTACTTCTCGGACACCCTGTATATAAAGATTTTACAAATTTGAAACGGTTCTAGCTCCTAAAGTCGCTCTAATTACAGCACTGCCATTTTCCACAAGAAAGAATATTTTTATTTAATTCTGCAAAACTATTTTTTAGCTTCTGTTTCACATTTCATTTATTTTTCATTGTTAATATTTTTTTTATTTTGTTTGTTATTTATTTTTATCTATCGTGTTAAAAATGTTTCCCGTACACCACAAAAAATTGAGCTATCTGATACATAGTAGAGATTTTTATCTGTTAACGTATATATATATATATGTTTAGCGCAGGAAGCTCGTAAGTAACATAACAACACACTACTATATTGCAGTTCACGATTTACCTCAACTGCCCGCTAGAGGTATACAGTACCTACGTATGGTTAGTTTATTTTTTTTAGTGAAAAAAGTAACTTTTTTTTACCCCTATATGTTTCACTTTCAGCCTCACCGCAGGGCAGTCCACTATGCAGGATATTTTTTTCTCTCCCTCTTTGCTGAAAAAAAATAGACAAGGGATGATGGCGGGCACAAATTTCGGCGATCGGAATTATTAATGTCACGCGAGGGAGGGGATTAATTGGTAATTTTTTTCACCCGTTAAATGTTTGATGGGAGTAGAAGTATGTTCTGTTACTTTTTTTTGTTTAACTGGGTTGATGCTTCGATCTGGACACAGTACGGGGTATAAAGAGGAGGCCAAAGGGTGTTGAGGGAGGTAGGAGGAAGGTTCTAATCCACCAGGGGAGGAGGGTGAGATATGTATGTATGTGTATGTGTATCTGATAGGAGGAGGGGAAGGCAAAAAAAAAAGATACGAGTTGGCTGAGTTGTGGAACAGATGAATGTTACTTTTCGACGAGCAGGCTATGGAAAGCTACGTAAGGGAACGATCCTCGATCAATGTATGTTTCGGGGGGAGGACAACCTGTGTTCTACCTGCACTGCGCCATATAATAAGGAACGTATGAAGAATGCAAAAACCTAGCAGAATTTACTGAGGGTTGCTTCTTCCTTTATAGCATGTGTAAATCTTCATACGCTATACGTTTTAGACTAACTTATTAAATGTAAGACAAGAACCAACTATTGTTAAGAAAATTGACTTTATATTACCCATTCATGTGACAAAATAATTTATATCAACACTTCAGTTGATATCCAATTTTCTCTCTCCATGTATGCAAGTAGCATTTTCAAAATTAAATAAGATTCTCATTCCTTCGACAAAGTGTTACGATAATTAAGTAGCAATGTCGTTCCTAAGGATGTTTTAGATGTCAAAATTATCCTTTCATAAATTTTAGAACTGAATAAATTTGGATTGATTAATTTCCATGTTTATGTATCCCCATAGAACTTAAGTTTTAAACAAATCTACGTTCTGAGGAAATTTCCTTATTCTAAAATGTATATTCTGCCATATATACGATTATAGTCTTTATATGTGTACAGGGTGTTAATGTACGATACTGAAAAACTATAAGAAGTGATTTCTCACATCAAAATATTGAAAAAAAGTTCATATGAACCTGTGGGAAAAAGTGCCTAATTTCAAAGCTAGGGCAGTTCAAAAGCGTGGAAAAATGCATTGCAACAACGGTTATTTTGAACACGAGGAATTGTGAAGTAGCAGTCCACACTGAGAAAAATCCGTTCTCCGGACAGCGGTATATTGTACAAATATACGGAATCCTCTTGCTTACTACAGAAATTAGTATGGTGCATACGTTATCCATATGCTTCATACGTACTGTTACATTATGTCGTTGCAGAATGTCTGACATCTAACTGTTTTCCGTATATCACATCCATATACTTATGTTACCTTCGTCAACTATATATTATATACATCCATTTGTATGTGAGATCCTGACCGCCTATATTGTTTCATACGGAAAGTACGTATACATGGAACACTTATACGGAAAGTATTATAAAACATGCGTTTTCAGTTATAGGTATGCTGTACGTTGTCCAAAAACAACAGGAATTACGCATGTAACCTACCTTTTTAAGTACGCCACCTACATTTTTTTCTCCGTGCATTTCACCATAAAAGAAGTCACACATACATCATACAAAAATCCATATTTCAGCAATATGCAATGGGTGCACAATGCGGTTCCCCACTGGGACTGGGCATAGTTTCTAGATATATTCCCAACAGAATTCCCAGATATCCTAGGACTTAAAGATACACACATACACACACACACACACACACACACATATATATACAAAGTAGGCAAAAATCTCGTCTATCGCATTAGCCTTGAATGTTCGCAGATTTAGTGGCGTCTCGCAGTGAGAAAAATTTAGGGTCGTCTTGGTATCTGATCTGATTTTTAGTGTAGTTTTACAGTAAGTTCTGAAAATATATGCAGTTTGTGCTGTAGATTTCTAGCAATCTTATGTTTAAAAAAAAAACAGAAAAACAAAGGATTCGGAGTCATCTTTGATTCAAAAATATGCAGTAGTTAAGAATACATTGCCGAGTAAAGGACATAACATTTCAACTTCTTGTAGCGAGAATGTGGTTATCTCCTGGGAAAGGGTGTTTTGGTACCCTTCAACTGATAATCTTATATTCTAAAGAGGGAATTCTGGCACCAAGTCTTTATATTCAACTTTACTAATTGGTCTAGCTTGTTAGATTTTATATTATCTTATTACGCATAATTCTAAATAAATGCATGCATTTAACATTCAGAATTAGTCAAAAATAAATATTACAATTTCTTTACTTATCTAAGTTTTCCAAAACACTTTCCCTTCAGTAATGAAATTTTTGTATTGTACATCTTTCTTCATTTTGTTTGTTCAATATTTTTTATTCAAAATCTAAATTAGTAGATAAAAAAAATACGATCTAGAACATTTAATATTATTCTCACTTGAATGTAGCATTTTAAAAGTGTAGTTACATAGAAAGCTATTCATCCAATGTGTGGTTTAATTGAAAGAGTAGAGCTCTTATATGAGAAAAGGAATAAATAAGCCAATAATAACACACACACACACACAAACATAGGTGCCAAGTATAACCTTTAGATGTCGACTGCATCTAGCTCTAAAGAAGAGGAGTTGAAAGTGTGTGTAGCAGACAGACCTTCCTTCCGTTTCCTCTGTAGAGGAGAAAAGCCAATAAAGGGAGACATTGTGAAGAGCTCTGGAATTGATCTCTGGGTTTTAACTACGAATTGAACGGACCTATCTGGATAGAACCAGTGATCTCCATCAGTGGATTTCAGTGATTTACAGAGACTGAGAACGTAAGAGATAGATTTTGAAAGAAAGTTAAAAATTAGTAGATTCTTTTGCTGTTCTTTTGAATTTGCATGTGAAGAATAGTAACATGTTAAAGGAAAATCTTAATTGGCTGAGATGATAATTTATAAATTATTTCACGCGATACTACATATTGTACTAAGCACGCAAGGTGATAACCTAATGTCTGAGATACATCATGATTTAGATTAAGCTCCGAACTAAGTTACTTATATACAGAAAGCCCACAGGATTTTTTTTTTCAAGGAGAGGGAAGAACACCGATCCACAAGCGAAGACGAATACATACAGCTTTATGCACACACGTAATACTCTATGTAAAACAATTATTATTGATGGACATTGCATAACCTTATTATCAACTACAATCAAGATATTAAATTATGAAGTGTGTGAGCAAGCAAATCTAGAGCTTTTTAACACTTATTTTCAAGAACTGAACCCCTGTTCATCGTCGAAATGTTCGGATTCTTTCCCATTTCATAGGCTGACGGTTTAATTATTCAGAATGTTACAGTAAGTCTTTATCGAGACAGTGGTGCGGAAAAAAAACTTCTAGCACTAAACATTCCATGTCAAAGTTAGGCTTAGTGCCCAGTGTCCTAATTGGTCCATTGCAGCATGGGGAATGATTATAAAATTCTCCGATAACTTACACTTCAGTTAATAATACTCGTAATAAATCAATCAAGTTAACTTTTAAAGTTTGTGATGGTTGATTACCTCATTGGTCACGATATTTATCTCTCAAGCATATGTAATAACTAGGGACTTATACGATAATAATGCAGTCCTCCAATCAGGTAGCACTAATATCTTAAGCAGAAAACAGCGCGCTTGTCGTTGGCTGCTAATGATTTTATGATCTCGAAAGCACTCGACTGTTGCCACGTCACGCAAATAAACAAAAGACGTGCAGCTAGAAAAGTTCAAGGCTGCGCGCTAAACTACAACACAGTATTAACTCCACTTACTATCAGATCAGCGAGAATAAACAAGTAGGTTGAGCCAATCGGGGAATAACAGCGGGAAAATATTTTTTAAAAAACGGGTCGCCCTGTGAAAATGTACTGCATAGCTATAAAGTCTTTCCAGCCTTAGAACAAAGTAGACGTAAACAAAGTCAAATGTATTAATCCGCGGTTCACACGTGCTTCGGCAGCGAGAAACGTGAGCAGCAAGATCGTCTGCTAGCTTACTGTCATCGCATAATTTCCAGTGTAAGGCTATGGTTAGTTGGTAAACAATTAACGCCCTGACACTGACGACTGCTATGTTGGAAAAACGTATTTTCTTTAATCGTTATATAAACGAGATTGCTTCTGTTCCTGTTGTCTTCTTTTGTGTTTTATAACACAAGACGAAGAGGGATTATTGTCACTAATCGTTGACATGAAACTGCATTCTGCATTTACAAATGAGCGCGGTCGGCGCGCGAACGCACACGCATGCGCAGTAAATGCTATTATGTTCAAGTACGGGTGAGGTTGAAATAAAGCTACATCTGTTGTTAAATATTATAGTATATATTGCGTTTATTAGCAGAAAATGCAGGATAAATTCAGATATTTTTATCTGAAATTATTATTTTAGTAGGGATTATATTGCAGTAGGATACTAGTGCAGTGAGACCAATCACTGGTTATAGACCCACTGGTAGTCAGGTGGGATTGTTTACATCTACTTTATTCTAAGGCTGGAAAGAGATTAGTTACGCGTTTGCTCTTTGCTGAAACATTAGATTCAATTAAATAAGAGATCAACATTCACCAAAAATAAATTCCTATTAGCTGATCACCACTGACTAATAAAAGCGGCATTTTTAATAATTACTATAAGTTAATTATTAAAATGACTAATATAAGCATCGTTTTTGATAATTCCTATAAGTTGATTATTAAAACGGCTAATAAAAGCGGCATTTTTGATAATTCCCATAAGTTGATTATTAAAATGACTAATAAAAGCGGCATTTTTAAATAATTTTTATAAGTTGATTATTAAAATGACTAGTAAAAGCGGCATTTTATATAATTCCTATAAGTTGATTATTAAAATGACTAAAATAAGCGGCATTATTGATAATTCTTATAAGCTGATTATTAAAATTACTAATAAAGCGGCATTTTTGGTAATTCCTATAAGTTGATTATTAAAATGACCAAAGCGACATTTTTGATAATTCATATAAGTTGATTATTAAAATGACTAATAAAAGCAGCATTATTGATAATTCTTATAAATTGATTATTAAAATGACTAATAAGAGCGGCATTTTGATAATCTCTATAAGTTTATTATTAAAATGACTAATAAAAGAGGTATTTTGATATTCCCTATAAGTTTATTATTATAATAACTAATAAAAGCAGCATTATTAATAATTCCTTTAAGTTGGTTATTAAAATTACTAATAAAAGCGGCATTTTTGATAATTTCTATTAGTTGATTATTTAAATGACTAATAAAATATTCATTTTAAAATAACGCATGAATATTAAGTTATGTTTTAGAGAAAAGCCAGGACATTTGAATAATTTTTCGGGGAACAGATTGTATAAATCGGAGAGTGTCCAGCTAAATGCGGACATCTGGGAGTCATAGTCATGATAAATATGCCGTCACTTTTTGGTGAATAAAGTGCTAACAGAAATCATTGATCAATTTTTAAAAAGCATGTCTGCCTGATTAGTCTGCCTGATTAGTCTGCCTGAAGGCACGTTCTAGCCCATTGACCCTAACGCAGCTAGAGGGAGGTCACTAAATCAGGTAAGCAAGGACAGGATAGCTAGATTCTTTCCCTTGAGGTTCAAAATGGGTTATAGAAAACTGGTAACTACTGGAGTATAAGAATTACGATTAGACATACCACGTTTAGAAGAGTTGTGTAATTATGGATTTATTACACAGGTAGTCCATTATACACGTCAATTAATACAGTGTCAAGGATCCAGAATCTTCACAGAGGGAATTTAGTAATGAAATAAAAATGGTATATTTTAAGTGATTAGTTAATAAGTTGAAATATCTCTATTCTTCTTTCTGGTGTGTAACAGTCGATCTTACAACAAGAACAACACCAACAGTTTATAAAAAAAAAGAAAGAAGCAATCAACTCCGTGTGAACATCACTTTATACAAACACTTTATTTCGCTTAACCTTTCTGTGATGTTAAAAGTTCTTCTATCATTGAGAGGAAGGAAAAGAAAAGAACCACAAAAAAGGGGAAAAAAGAAGAAAGGAAAAGATAGGGATAAAAAAGGAGCCTGCGGTGTTGGCCTGTGGTGGCTTCTTGAAAGTTTGAAAATCTGTCTAGAAATGAGATTGGAAGGAGGAGGACAGGATGCTAGGGAAGCCTCCCGAAGGAAGACGAAGCTCATCTACCGTTCGGTGTGGCGAAAGAAAAAGCCTCTCTTTCTCTATAAGGAGACGGGTACACCAACAGCACGGCATTGCCAGTTGAACGATGGGCGGCATCATTAGCGTGTCAGCATAGCAGTCCCCCGAGAACCTCCGTCATTTATCTCAGGCATCCATGAGAGAGAGAAAGACTCCCTTGCTTTGACTTTTTTTGCGTTTTTCGTCTTCTAGTATCACCACACACACACACACACACACACACACACACACCAACACCTTTTTTACCTAACACCTCCGCTGTTGGTATCTCTCACTTTCCACCCCACTCCTTCATTCTTACCCTGTCTCACATCTTTTGGTTCTAAAGGTGATGCTGCGAGCCGAGAAATTCCTGAAGTGTTTTCCATCAACTCTTCTTGCCAGCCTTATTTCGTCGGGACACAAGCTTTCTTCAAAGTCATTTATATATATATATATATATATATATATATATATATATATATATATATATATATATATATATATATATATATATATATCTTTTGTTTCTTTTATGTTTTTCTGTTACTTTTTATCTTCTGGGATCTCTTTCTCTTTCTTCAGTCATTCGAAGGGTTAAGATAAGACATTTGGAAGTCAAGAAATCTAAAAGTACGTCTCTAGTATATGTAGATGCTTTGCCTACGCATTTATACTCTATAAATCCGCTGTGAACTTTTCACAATCCTATTTGAATATTATATTCATCTCTCTTTTTTAAAGACAAGAGCAGATAAAATAGTTTTTAGACACATTTGATTCCTTGGGTACAAAGCACAAACACGGTAAACAATATTTCTAGACTGCTATACAGGTTAGGTTATGTGAGCGTGGTTTTAAGATTTCATTAAATGAAAATCCCCACCCAATAGTCATGGAACTTTACAGATCAGGAGGCAAGGGGGAAGTTTTCCCCTGGGAGGAACTAATTACTCCTGGTTAAATTTTGAACATTTGTATTTGAAAATTTAGGAGTGGGAATACTTACAGAAAAGAAACATTTCCTTGAAGCTTAACTCTAGGGTGTCCATTACTGGGTGGAAGTGCTTAAAGAGATCAAATGTAGTTAAGCTATGACTAATGATGTTTGATATCTAGTGGTGTCTATATGGATATTAATCATATATTAAAAGCTTTAGCAATTTCAGTATAGTATATTAGTTTCTGACCTACCTAATTTTATGTATTAATTGGGACTCTACATACATTTTCTGTATTAGTTGGTGACCTACTTACGTTATATATATTACAAGCTGAAATGCTCATTCTTAGCAGGAGAAGAATTGACTTATGGAGGCTAATTATTTCAATAATTTATTTTAAAATCACGACAGTTTTCTTATTTTTGCTATAATATTAATTTAAAAATGGGAAATTAAAATAATATTGTAAAATTCTGTAGGTAAAGTCAATAATGTACACGGGCGTTTTAACCTTCCACACTTTCATCATAAAAATGTCTTATAAAATAAAGTTTATGTAAGTCTTTAAATACGCTAAATAATGGTTTTCAGTGTAGGATAATTCCCTTCGGCATACGATGTAGCTTCGGGTAGATAGATGTTATCTTTGCCCAAAGCGGCTTTAGACGGGATAGGTAACTCCGTAACCCATAGCGGCCTAGGAAGCAAGAATTAAATAAAAATTTATGCTCCGTAGATTGGAGTAGGTATTGTAGGTTAATGACCAGTACAAGACACTGATAATTTTTCGGTCCTGTCAACTGCTTTTGTAGCCATCCTCTGGAGGGAGAACCTGTAGAAGGGTTGTCGGATATCTTCGTGGTTCTCCGTGTCCTCTTCGTTTCTTCCTACTGCTGTAGTTTCTATTTGTCGTTTGCCACCATTTGTTTACAGTAAAATCGTAAAAACACGTGTTTATAGTAAAAACAAATTTCTTGTAGCATGTGTGGATGTACGGATCCTTGCAACATAAACATTGCAACGCCTCTTCAACCTATAGAAACGGAATTTTCGAAAACGCTGAGGTACGTGTCGAGAGTTGTTATATGTCGAATTTCATCTCCTTAACTTGAGGATTCCTGATATACTAATTTTCAGCATAAATCCGAAACGAACAAGAAACGCATTTAAGAAAAAGAAGTAATACACATAAAAGGGTAGTTCGAGTTAGGTATATTAGGTTCGAAAATTCATTTCAATTGATTGAACGCTGTGGATTTGATAACGGGCTTAATTCAACTTTATTTTATGGGTTTATCAGTGGCTACTATGCTATTTACAGTTAGTGATATACTTACATTTATGTACTAGTAAATGCCTCGCGATTTACCAGGGATAATATTTTGCTTGCTCTGCTTCTCCTACGTCTTCTACAGACGCACGCGTGTCATTTAGGCGTGCAGTAGGAGCGAGACAATTGCCACCAGAGTTTGAGACATATATATATACATTTTAATCAATAGTATAGTAATAAATATAGTAATTATACTATAGTAATATATATAGTAGTGAAGAAAAATCGTAAAACTACTTATTTCAGTGAAGAGTCTTGCCTCCCTCCATGCTCTCCCCAAGCAATACCTGAAAGAACGTTACTACTCCGATTTGATTACCCATACTGAATTCATGAAAAATGAATTGTAATTTCTTTCCAGAAGATTTCCCCCCAACTTCTTCATATTTCATTGTTTTTGTTTTTTTCAGTGGGTAATAAATGCTACTAACTAACTAAAACTAACTAACTCTATGGCTTATGGAACCCGGAGGTTCAATGCCGCGTTCACAAATGCTCTCCACTGACTTCTATCCTTAGCCAACAGGATCCAGTTTCTATTTTGTAGTCCTATCTCTGCGAGATCCATCATAATATTATTCTCCCATCTGCGCCTAGTTCTTCCTAATGGTCGTTTTCCGATTGCTCTCCCAGTCAAGACTTTGAAAGCATTTCTACTTTCTTCCATCCTAGCTAAATGACTTGCCCACCTAAGCCACCTAGACGTGATGACCCTAACAATGTTTGGTAAACCGTATAGATCTATGTAGTTTCTCGTTATGAAGTTTCCGCCATTCCCCATTCCCGTTCCTCTTGGTTCCGAATATTCGTCTCAGGATCTTGTTTTCAAATACTTTCAGTCTATGTTCTTCTCTCAGAGTACGCGACCTGTTTCGCAACCATACAGAACAACAGGCATGATTTTTTTTTGCTCAGATCGCGCCTTTCAGTTTCGGCACCTGAAAGTTTAACCGAAACAGGGCTATCATCATTGCAATCTTCTTTGCTTTATTATTTTTCATCATTCATTTGGTTTTCAATTTGGACAAGGGAGGACAGGGACGAGGGATGGAAAAATGGACGAAACCACAACACTAAGAAACAACAAAATAAAATTTAGACAAAATCAACAAAGAAAGAAAAAAAAAGATATTTTTTTTTATATATAAACTCCTAACTACCTAATATTTGTTCATCTTCTAATTTTCCTATTCTATTCTATTCTCGACTCAAGTTTAGCTTACTCTAGTCTTCAATTGTTTCATCCTCGTTCCTTTTATCATACTTAGCCTTTCTCGTATGTTTATCATCATCTTCATAGGTCTAGGTTTCACCTGTATGATAGGCTTTCCACCTAGTTTTTATGATCATCTTCCTCATTGAGTCAGGTTTCTCCTGTATGATTAGCTTTCCACCTATATAATATCCTTTCCACCTATTTTTGTACTATCATCATCTTCATTAGATTTAGATTTCACCTGTGATGGCCTTCCACCTGTATGATAGGCTTTCCACCTGTATGATAGGCAGGCATGATTATAGTTTTATATATTTTAAGCTTCAAATTCCTCTATAGGACTGGCGATGACAAAAGATTTTAAACTGAATAATAACACGAATTCCCAGCTTTTAGTCGACATTTAATTTCTTCGTGAATATGATTTTCCTATGTTAATATTGTTCCTAGATATTTGAAAGTACCCACTTTATCAAAAGTATTATTTAATATTTTAAGGCATCCATAATTTGTTGTATTACGGTCCCGACGCACTTCCATATATTTAGTTTTCTCTGCATTTATTTCTAAACCCAGGTTCCTGCAAGCGTTTAATAAGGTCTCTGCATTTCTTTCTATTGTCCTCCTGTCATCCCCTATAAAAATTTATGATACATCATCAGCATATGCCATAACCTGGTGAATACCGTTCAACTTTAGGCCCTGTTGCTATCTTTGATTTTCCTTATGGCGTATTCCAGAACAAAGTTAAATAATAATGGCGACAACGCAACCCCTTGTTTCTGGCCGTTTTCGAAGTGAAAGCTCGTAGACAAACATTTTCCTACCCGGACTTTACTTTGGGATTCATTTAAACATGTCTTAATTAATCTAATTAGCTTTCTTGGTATTCCAAGTTCTGTAAGAACGTTGTATAATGTTTCTCTCCTAACCGAGTCGTAAGCCTTTCTAAAATGGTTGATGTACCGAGGTATTGTATTTCCACTTCTTTTCGAGTATTTGGTGCATGGTAAATATTTGGTCGATATTTGCTACATTAATACAAATTCTAAAATCACAATCACAATTACTAATGCGTCACACAGAAAAAGTGAAACGTTGGCTTCTTATCAGTTCAGTTTTAGTAGCTTTAGAGACAAAAAGAAAAAGAAACCAGAAAAATGTAATAAGTATATTAAGTTAATAAATTACCATTATGTATCGAATATATTTCACTAATTTCTCTATTGTGATCCCAAATTAGACCACTCTCACTTTTGCGTGCATAAACTTTTACGTCTATGAGGATACGGCTGCCAACTGTAGGATCTCCCACTAGTCCCGCTCACGATTTCAAGTTTTTGTCAGAATTTGTTGTTAGTACTTCTAGCTTTCCTCTTCATTATGCCTCTTTCTCTCCCTCTCTTTCTCTCGCTGGTCTCTTCTTAAATTAATGTTTACTTAATTCTTTTTCCAAGCTCATCCATATTTTTATGAACAGCCGGCCTGACCACATAAGCAGAACATGTACAAATCACAACAGTGTTACCAAACTTAAAAAGAAAAAAACTTGTCTATCACACCAGCCAAAAAATCCCTGGGTAATTGTTAATGTACTCTTCAAATAGCCGTTAGGCCTTGAGATTACTCACAAGTATAAAAGAAAAGATAGATTTGGTGACAGACGTCGGAAGCTTGGGACTCAAACCCTTTTATTTATCCTGTACATTGAGAGGGAGCAGCTCCCAATGTTTTAGTGTCGTTTTAATGTTCTTATTTCTATAAAACATTTTTCCTGGCTAAGTATTAGGAAATGACTACTACCCATGAAATATTGGAAACATAGGCGAAGAGTTGTTCACCCCTTCCCCCAGTGGCATATATACCTGTGCTAGAAAAAGCTTGGCAAGAAAGGGATAACCTGAGAACCATTCACCCCTTCTTGGAAGTCAATCCTTGATTCGTCCTTGATTGGAAATGTTTATACTTAGATAAATTATAGTAATTGGGGCTCCTCAACATAGACGTAGCCAAAAATTTTCATATAAATATGCGCAAAGGTAATTAGAGCAGAACTTTTCATATGAGTGCACACAAAGGTATTTACAGTAGAACTTCTCATATGTGTACGCACAAAGATAAATAAACAAAACCTCTGCATATGGGTGTGCACAAAGGTATTTAAGAAGATTTTTTTGTATGGGTCTGCAGAAATGTAATTATATAAGAATTTTTCATATGAGTGTGAACCAAGGTAATTAAAGAAGAACTTTTCATATGGATGTGCACAAAAGTAATTAAAGAAGGCTTTTTATACGGGTGTACTGAAAGGTAATTAGAGCATAACTTCACATATGGGTGTGAGCAAAGTAAATTAAAGAGAAACTTTTCATATGGATATGCACAAAAGTAATTAAAGAATAATTTTCCATATGAATGTTCACAAAGTTGAAAGAAACCCACGCTCACATTATAACAACCTTAGGTGCTCAGTTTACTTGGTTTTAACAAATATACTTAGAAATCAAGTAAAGTGTTATTTCAATAAACTGAAGAATTACATATAAGAAGATTTTGGAATGCATAATAATTGAAAAGAAAATATTAGGATGTGCAGAAGCACGTCTTGCAGCTACAACTATGCTCCCCAATGTTTCTTTGGTTAGGCGCTTATTTTTCGTGACGGTTTCTCCAAATCTGAATTTTTAGGTAATAAATATACCTCCGATACTTTTAGACAAACTATTTTATACAGTAAATCCCTTAACCTTGTTATAAAATTTCTACGTACTTATGATGGGGGCGCATTTTCATACATTAGTTAGTCTTCTTGTTTCTTGTAAGAAGCTTCTCAACAGCTTCAACAAAACTGATCCTCGTCAGAAAAAAAAAACACAAATTTTTGGAAACCGGCAATTATTTCTCCTTCTTCTCTTCTCGTTCTCTTCTTTCTCTCTCTCTCTCTAAGCTTATAAACGTGACTCTCGTTTTCTTCTCTCTCTCTCTCTCTCTCTCTCTCTCTCTCATTCATTCTCACTCTCTCGTTCAAAAACTTGACTAAACCAAGGATTGTTAATGTCGACCTCAACGATCCTGGCGGAGAGATTTTGAACCTCCAGACGTGATTAAACACGTACGCTTAATAACATGAAGCAGTTAAAATTGCGCCACAATTTTCCACGTTATGGAGATTGAGATTCGAAGGGAGGATCTTTTTTTTTTAAAAAAAAAAAGAAACAAAAATAGGGGAAAACTTCTTGTAAGTTAATATTTTCTGGTTAGATGGAATCGAAACGAGAGTAGATCGTCTTTTCCTTCCTTGAACGAAACAACTGAACGAACCAACTCTTTTTGACTGACTGAATAAGGTAACCTAATCAAATCAGGTTACACGTTATCTTTGTTTCAAACTTGATTTCGCTTATTTCTTGATTTTAATTGCTAATATTTGATTTAAAGAGGCGTAAAGCAAAGAATTGTTTAAATAAAGCCACTATATTTCTCACTAAACCAGGGTTTCTCAACCTGGGGGTCGCGAAGATAAGCAATATTTTTAAATATTATTTGGAATTTTGTTCTGAAAGGCATATTTTTATTTTTATACATACTGTTAAAAACAACAAAAAATAAGTCTACTAAACATTTGCAACAGGTGCGGCATTGTTTAAAAATCAATTTAAATGAAAGAGGTACAATATGAAACTAATGAGAACTGCATGTTGAAATGTTAGAAAAATACAAATGCAACAAAACTTGCATAATGAAATACAATTAAAATTGAAAGCTAATACAAACAAGAAATTATAAAGGTGCCATGGCAAGAGGATGTGATAAAAGGGGGTCGTGATAAGAATTAGGTTGAGAACCACTGCACTAAGGTAATCAATATATTCAGTGGTGTTATTCAATTAATTAACAAAAAGCTCCATTTGTTATAAGGAAAATAAAATATATTAATTTTACTATTTATTGGATTGGCTACTAAGTTCCCGCCGTTTTTTAAATTGGAAATATCTGTATGACATTAAATACTTTTGGCACGAAGTTGTACATTATTCGAAAGGAAATATATTGTTCTACCTAAATATATGTTTCGTTGTTACTAAGATACTTTTTTTTTATTATTTACGGATCATTAACGTAGAATGTCAAGTTGAGAAGAATGAGCATTTTTGACACCTCCTACTTTTTGCCTTTAATCAATCAATGTTTAATCAAGGCCGCAGAAGCTACTCGCAACATTTGTGCTATGTATGGAGTGTGTGCTATAGCTGAAAGAAACGCCTGTGATTGGTATGCAAAGTTCAAAAAAGGAAATTTTGACCTCAAAGACGTCCCTCGTTCTAGCCGTCCAGTTGAGTTCGATGAAGAGCGATTGAACCATCTTTTGCATGAAAATCCACGTCAAACAACAAGGGAACTGGCAGAGACAATGGATTGCTCCCACACTACTATAGAGAAGCATCTTCACTCGATGGGCAAAGTTCAGAAGTGTGGAGCATGGGTGCCTGACACTAAAAACGGCGGGAAGTTAGTTGCCAACCCAATAAACTGCAATGTTGAGTGAGAGAGTGATTGCCTATGACTTATCCATGGTCTGTATATTCTCAATCTATGCCTCTAATATCCATTGCAAATAATCCATAATTGAGTCAATCCAACATCTCCAAGATTCCGTACTCTTTATTAGACCAAATCAACTGAATAGAGCCAAACATAATCACACATTTAATTACATATACATATATTACATACATTACAGTTAATATATGTATTTTTGTTGCTAATTGTTTCCATATTTCTTAACATCCTTTTCCATTTCAATAATACATCAACTAATTTACACCAACACATTACCTAATTTAAAATATCCTTTCCAAAATCCGTAAAATAATATAATAAAATCCGAATTACCTTATCACCTTGCTACATATACAATTTAACTTTACATGTTTGTTTGTACAGCCTATCTCCTAACAATTCATAATCAAACTATAGGCATGTACATTTATTCCGTAACACAACGATTCCGTACATAGTCCTCATTCCAAGCAAAACTCATTCCCAATGCTATTTAATAGTACAGACAAATTAGGGTTTAACCTTGAAGTAAACTTTGTGTAGTTGTTTATTGGTTGATCCTCATCTCTCCCTGAAAAGTCTCCCAAAATCTGATGACGGGTTTTGAAGTTATGATTCTCATCAATATGGCCGCCAGCAGAAGTTGCAGCGTTATCTTTAAACATGCGTATTTTCTCAAAGAATAGAGATAAACTCTTTGTTTTGCACTAAAATGCTGAGAATTGATTGGAAAGCACACAAAATAAAATATATTGCAAGTACCTCATTGGTGTTGGGTGAAATTATTGAGTAAAAAATGTGGCTCTTCTAAATTAATACATTTCACTCCGTTCCGCTAAATTAATAAATTACAAAGAAAAATCATATAAAGTTGAAATTTGTGGAATTGTTCATTAGTTTGTTCTCGCCTCGCCACGAAAAGTCTCCAACAATCCGGGAACAGGTTTGGCCGCCATATTGGAAAATGGCAGCGACCTTTATTTCTAGGCTAGTTATACTGAATTGTTGCGATTTAAAGAATCAACAGTCAGGTGTGATTTCCGTAGTGCGACATTGAATGGGTTTTCACAGTTTATTTTTGACCATACCAATTTCAATGTACGTACACTCGATGGCCACAACACATTTCATATCAAGTAAGCTATAAAATGTATGTCCTATTTCTTCGGTTCCTCAGTATCAACAGTGCCCAGAATAACTACAAGTGTTGGTTCACAGGTTCTTGGAAAATATGGATTTCTTCCTATTAAAAGTATGAAAAGAAGTTTGGTGAAGAACTGAAGATAAAACAAGTTTTACCAGTTGAGAACTTAGGAATGAAGAAACCACCATGTCTTCATTCTGCAGAATTCCTTGATTCTATTTGGAATAGTGTTTGTTGGCTGAAGACAACACCTAGACTAGGATGGAATGGATTTGTGCAAGTATTTTATTGTTACGGGATATGAAGTAAGGACAAGCTAGCACATCTTTATTTCATGTGGAAATTCAACTAGTCATCAATGTAAGCCAAGCAGCCTTCAAGAGTTCACTGCCTGATGCTATTAACACCAATATTCTGTTGTACGTCGCTAGCTGACTTTACATTGAAAGATAAGTTAATTATTGCTTTGCTGTTATTGAGGAAGTCTTTGCACTTGTAATTTGTAATAAACAGTGCTAGCGACCTTCAGAACCTTTACCCTTTAACAGTCTCACACACGACGTTTTTAATTTGCTTTGTTAGATCAATTGCTTCTCTCAATTGGTTCGACCTCATTGGCCCCTCATAGTCAGGCTACTACAAGACATTGTCCGTTTCGTTCGTTTACCCACGACACGATGTTACAACAAGGAAGTAGTGAATATAGAAGTAAGTACTTTGACTCAGGCGAGTCTCCTTTTGGTTTATTTACCTGTCAACGTTAGCAATGTCAGGAGCAAGTTTGAGAACTTTGTGTTGAGTCGACGACATGTAGAAACATGGACTTGGTCAATGTCAGTTTTGGGTTATCTACCACGCTCAGGAAATTTTGTGGTGTCACCATAATCTCATTCTGATGTCAGATGGACAGTCAGGTCAAAAGCAATTGAGAGAACACGATCTTGGTCTTTTGGATCTCAACCACGACGCGGCAGAGATCAGGGTCTCCTAGCCTTTGGGGTTATAACGAAATACTTTGGATAGATTATTAATTACCTGTACCTTGGGCAGAAAGTGCTCATACATGTGCACTATACTTAATAGAATGTTAATTTAATATTAACAAAAGAAGAATGTTTTTTAATATCTGTAAGAGATATTGAGAGTGTTAGGTAGTTAGTTGCTATGTAATTTTTTATGGATACCTAATCATCATGTCTGTGTGCATGACAGTTTGAATGAAAATACATAAAAGTGTATCAACTAATAAACCATTTGATACCGTTCGTCGACTTTATAATTTTGATAGAAAAGGTGAGAATAATAATATGTATAATTATTAAAGATATTTTTACATGCAAACTATTACTACCACTCGAGATCCATATATCATCGATCGAACCAGGTTGACGACTACCCTTGGTGAGTCGTTATAAAAATTTTGGTTTACCTCACCCGGGATTTGCTGTAAATTCATATCCCGAAGCAAAGTAAGGGTGAATTTACTTTTGTAATAAAGTTAATGAATACAAATTTCACAAGACTGAGAAGTGGTAAAATAATTATAAGAAAAATGAACGGTGAGGCCATAGAAAATGAATCCAATGATGGTGATAACGGTGAACATAGTGTAGCACCAGGAATGACATTCGAAGAACGAATCTTGCTAGCCTTACAGCGGCAAGAACAATGTCGAAAGGACGATTTTGAAGCCATGAAACAAAATTTGGTCGAATTAAAGCAGACGATAGAACATAAGTCTGAAGAATCCAATAAGCAATACGAGGAATTGAAGCAGACGATAGAACAGAAGATAGAACAGAAGTCCGAAGAATCTAACAAGCAATACGAGGAGTTAAGGCAGACGATAGAGCATAAGTCTGAAGAATCTAACAAGCAATATGAGGAATTAAGTAGACGAATGGAACAGAAGTCAGATGAAACGAAACAGTCAATTGTCCAGGCGATGAATGACATCACCTCGCAGTTCGAGGAAAAGTTAAAAAGAATATCCGAGGATTGTCAAGATAAGCACAACCACCAAATCCAAGAAATCAGTGATGTAAAAAAGGATTTAGAAGTAATAGAATCTTCTGTTCAACAGCAAAAGATTCAGGTCATCAGTAATTCTAACAACATACGTGCAAATACGCAATTGATAGCTACTCTACAGGAAGAAATTAGAACGCTACAGGTTAAGGACAACACGTACCACAATAATATGGGTAGTGATCGCTTGGAGTTTCCCCACTCACCAGAGATGACTTCGCCTTCACCTGTGTCTGATGAGGATATTATTTTGGAAGAAATTCATCCGAAGAGTACAGATGGGCGGAAAAGGGATGGTGCAACGACATCTCACGTCATGGATAGGAATTATCACCCAATAAGTATACGGAATGATAAAAGGAAGGTAAAGTTAAGTGTTAAGATGAGTGAAATACGGTCTATGAGTAAATTCAGTGGTAAATGTAATGAGAACGCTACTTCTTTCCTGGAAAAATTTCAGGACGAATGCAATATAATGTGTATAGATAGATCACAATATATGAAATTAATCCCTCATGTATTACTCCCACCATGTTCTTTATGGTTTAAAGCAGTACGTGATCACATCAATACATATGAGGAATTTAAGGCGGCACTGATCGCCAATTATGAAAATGACTTTTTGCTTGCAAATCGAGATGCCACCATTAGAAATCAACATTTCAATCCTCGTTTGCACAAATCTGTTGTTGAATTTGTTGTAAATACATACAACGAATTAAAAGTCGTTAATCCCTTGCAATCGGAATCTAGAATAATAGCATCGATTCGAAATTTGCTCCCATTTAAGTTACAACAGATCTTGTTTTCTACACAGTGTATGAGTTTCAACCATTTATTAATGCTTGTCCAATGCTATGAAACTCAATACCATGCTATGAGTCAACAAGCAGGAGTAGGTAAAAATAAGAATAATTCAGATCATTTTGTACCTGTTCGAAATCTAAATATCAGAAGTGTGAACGATACGGAACAAAACCTAAGCCGAGTAAATTCTAGCAATCAAAACGAACGAAATAGGCAAAGTTATGTAGGGAATCCACCTAACCTAATTAATCGTAGCAATCCTTATGTTAGATCATATAATCAAAACAGGTTTAAAAATAGACGGAATGTATGGCGAAATTCCAGGAATACAACAAACTACGTGGATAGACGTAATTGGAGAGCAAGAGATGGCACTTCACATCAAGATCCAGGTATCGAAGTAATTCCTGTACAGAACAGTAATACGGGACATAATCATGATTGTGCAGTACAATGTACTTTATTAGAATCATATGCAAGTACGAATGTAAGCTGATTACCGTTAATGAAATTAGGTTAAACCCATATCAGTTATAGATTCTTGTGAACTTTTATTTTCAATTTTATGAGTTAATGTTGATAATGAAAACGACTCTTATGAATACTTGAAGTGCTTAAATATAGTTTTAGATAGACTGGAAAGTTAATTTTCAAATGATTTTTATTTTTTCTCTTGTTAATGTGAAGAATTATAATTCGATTTGTGATTGATTAAAAGCAAAGATTATTTATATTAGATTGACTTGTGTTGAAAATTTAATTGCCAAAGATTATGTTAAGTATAAGATTCATTCTATTAAGTTAATTATTCAATGAATGTCTTGAATGAAATTCTTCTATATTTTGATGCCTTATTGATCCAATGTTTATTTTAAAGTATCACCTAATATAATTATTATATAATGCGCCCTGGATAATGGTAACTCATGTTTGTTTCTCACGATTTTGACTTCGCACCCTTCAAGTATTAAATAAATGGGCGACGACATTTTAATAATAAAATATAATAATAATGTAATGAATGATAATGAAATAAATATAATTAATGTAATAAAAGATAAGTATTAATGAAGTGAAAGATTTGTTATAAATGTATCTATATCTATGATATGTAATGAAGATACATACGAGGGGCGATCAAAATGTGAAAGGCATAAGTAATGTAAGACCATTATTGTAAACGGACCAGTGGTTCTTGAAGATAAAAGCCAAGCTTGCTTATGACTTTTATATTCAGTCCAATTGTCGGGCGACATTTTATATAACGAAATACTTTGGATAGATTATTAATTACCTGTACCTTGGGCAGAAAGTGCTCATACATGTGCACTATACTTAATAGAATGTTAATTTAATATTAACAAAAGAAGAATGTTTTTTAATATCTGTAAGAGATATTGAGAGTGTTAGGTAGTTAGTTGCTATGTAATTTTTTATGGATACCTAATCATCATGTCTGTGTGCATGACAGTTTGAATGAAAATACATAAAAGTGTATCAACTAATAAACCATTTGATACCGTTCGTCGACTTTATAATTTTGATAGAAAAGGTGAGAATAATAATATGTATAATTATTAAAGATATTTTTACATGCAAACTATTACTACCACTCGAGATCCATATATCATCGATCGAACCAGGTTGACGACTACCCTTGGTGAGTCGTTATAGGGTCTGGCATTCAATGCCATGGTTGATTGTCGGACAAGTATTCAACATGGTTTTCATCAGGACAGCCCAACCTGCAAGTCTCTGGAACTTCGAGGACAGCGCCTAAAGATCACCTACGAATAAACGGAGAAGATTGGAACTACTTCGAATTAGGGTGAGACTGTTCAAAATTAGTTGCTATTCCTTTGCTCTACCATCTATTCCTTAACGCCCTTATTGCTACCAATTCTCAGTGAAAAATGCATTAGTTGTTTTCAAATTATTTTAACACTAAATTAATATTCATTACCCTGTCTACTTTTGCTCATGGTTCTAGTCGCCT
Source organism: Thermobia domestica (assembly GCF_964235325.1). Lineage (NCBI taxonomy): Eukaryota > Metazoa > Arthropoda > Insecta > Zygentoma > Lepismatidae > Thermobia > Thermobia domestica. The sequence goes on from NC_137461.1 coordinate 68,021,968, forward strand.
AAGACTAGTGGTAGAGACGCCCCCATTTAGCATGTACTTTAATGCCATAAATTTGGTATTGTTATTCCGCACCTCTTAGGTGCCTCTCGTTTCTATCCCGACAGCTAAGTGGTATCGGAACATTATAGTACAAATCAGGACTTCGATATATCCCATTTAGATGCCCTTCCTTTCATCAATCTGGATCCACTTGGCACCACGTATCGTAGTCGCTAACGCTCTCGTCTTTGGTGTGAGCGATCCCAGGTTCAATTCTCTGTGGAAGCACTCGGTCAAAAAAGTATTTAAATAACTTTTTCAAGCCGGCTATCCTGAATGAGGTTTTCCTGGATTTTCCTCATTCACATCAGGCAAATGCTGGGGTGGTACCTAACTTGTAGTCCCAAATCGCTTAGTTCCTTCCCCAATCCTTTCGTCCTTTCCTTTCCACGGATAGTGTGATCCCGAGGGAACGTGACGGGCTAAAATGCCATAGATGCCGAAAGCCCAGAAATCTAGATCCTAATATGGATCCATCAAATCTAGATACCAGTTATTCAGCTCTGATTTTTCCTAGTGACGAGTGTTGGAAACAAAATCAGAGAACATGTCTTGTGAGTCTCGACCAGCCTTTGCACATCAAGGCTGTGGATACAGTTGCAGCAAATGTTGACAGTGAATTGGCTGGGATTGTAGTAGGACTTGGAGGCTTCTATCTTCTGATGTCCTCTTTGGGTTCAATAGGCAATTTAACGTCTGGAAGTGTTTTACAAGAATTGTGGGAAACAGTGTCTCCATCATCATCAGTATGTCATATGATAAGTGGACATGCATACGCCGTGCAGTGCGATCACACTTACTAACTCCTCGATCAATAACTACACTGTTGTTACTAGAGAGCAAACATGTGAATGAGGATATGAAGGAAAAATTGCTTGAATATCACAATTTGCTCTGTAACGAAATCGATCCACAATCCGCAGCAGACTAGATTTTCATTTAGAACATTTTTTCTTGTATCTAAGAAGCCACAGAACATATGCAGACTCTTTCTCGAACTAGCAAATTGTGGATCAAATACTACCATCAAGTAATGTTAATGATAATGTTCATATGGTCAGAAAGAACTTGTCATTTTAAATCTCATCTGTACTGTATACAAAGGATGTTGTCACACTCTCGCGCGCAGGACACCCGCAATATGCCAAAAGTGATCACATCTATTTACAAGACATGCAAGATTGAAGAAGAATATGGATAAGAATGAATATTATAAGATAGTTGAAAGTGGATATTTCACTACCCGTCGCAAAGACAAATTCTGGGAAGAAGTGTGGACAGATATGTGCGTTGAGCAGTACCCCATGAGATCCATTAAATTAAATGAAGGTCTAAGAAAAGGACGGAGAATAACTGATTCCACCCTTGCTAGATGGGTACTAGCATCTCCGATGTACACAAAATTCGGCTCTTCTTTGGAAGAGTTTTGTGGTGTTACGATCACATCATCATCTAAACAACATGTGGAAATGTGTGATTCTCGTCAACAGGGGGATGAAGTGAATCTTAAAAAAATTTGGACTGGTTTTCTGCTCATAATCCTCTTTCCACAGCGTACAGTGGACAACATATCTCTACTTACTGGAGTGGCTACAAGCAAACACATTAATTGTGACAGAGCAGAAGAGGTTGGTCTTGAAGCACTACAGGAAACATACGATAACAAATTCTGTGTCCTTAAACTTCACCAGAAAAACAAAGTCAGACCTTTATCTTTAATAAATACTGCAATGAGAGTTAGAGGATATGAAGTGTCAATTAACACACACCAGCTATTCTGCAGAATTTTATGTATCATGAAGGAAAGGTCAAATTTCTGTAAGTATCTGGAATTCTGAACTTGTATCAAAACCACCTTCTCTATTCAGTGGATGCGTAAAGCTCAAAAAGTAGTGCTTCTAATCTTCTAGCTACACTAACACCTTGTAATAATATGGTGCCTCTTTTGTCATTGTTCTTAATAGAAGGTGGATTTCTTTTGCATAAAATTGTTCGGCTAAAGCCAGCTACATATGGAGATATATTCCCATCATATGTGACATACGTTGTAACTTATTTCCAATGTGCAGCCACTGTGATTTTTGACAGAAATCAGCGTCTTACAACGAAGTCAGAAGAGAGAAAGAGAAGAAGCAATCTGAAGTGTTCTCCAAACATTCAGTTCACATCCATGATGCATACTCTTGTTTTTCAGGAAGCTTTTCTTAACAACGAAGCCAGCAAATGTCACATAATAGCTTTTCTTTGTGAGCGATTACAGAACGCAGAAGTAAAGGCAATTCAAGCTCATGATGATGCAGATGAAGTTAGTGTCTACAGCATGAAGTGCACCTGAAAATGAAGTAAGCACAAAAGTGACAGTTGTAGCAAATGACACAGATATACTGATCATGCTTATTGCTAGGTCGTGTCCAGGTGCATCCATAACCATGCTAAAGCCTGGATATGCATCCAACCAAAATCGTATTATTGATATAGCACAGTTACGGCTGGCTTTGGGAGAGATGCCTGATATCTTAATTTTCTGTCACGCTATCTCCGGCTCAGCTATATACAGAAAAGGAAAGAAAACAATTTACAGTTTGCGAGAAAAAGCAGCAAATTAGTCGAGACTCAGTGAGTGTTTTCCAGCATGCTAATGCAACCATGGGTGAGATTGCTCTACTGCAGAGTAATTTTTTTGGCACTCTATGGTGGAGGAGAATCACAAAACTTGAACGAATTAAGGCGTTCTATTTATACTAAAGTTGTAGCATGTCAGACTCTTGGTGACAAGTTTGAAATCGCTTCTCTTACATCAACCAGAGACGCAGCACATCAGCATGCACTCAAAACTTGCAACCAGGTACAACAAGGGCTTGGTAAAAAAAATCCTAGAGATTGGGGATGGGTAAATGTTGGGAATACTTTATTGCCAAATGCTACGACTGCACCTCCTGCCCCAGATGATTTGCTTAATCTAATCAATTTTGGTTGTTAAAGTGGTTGCAGTAGAAGATGTGGATGTGAGCAGGCAGGTCTCACATGTTCACTGATGTGTCTTCAATGCAAGGGTACAGCATGCCAGAATGCGCTATTCATACCTGATGATAATGAAAACTAAACTCTAAAATACAGAAGTAAATACAATGTTTCTGTTTATTAACCTCATTACTATGATTGTAATGGTATCACCTTTTGTAAAATACTACATTAAAAAACAGTACAGATTTCTGCCAAAATCAACCTAATGTAATTTGTAACTTACTTGTCAGCTTTTAGCATTACAGATACATTACTTACTATTTGATTCTATCATGAATTTGGAATATTATTACGTTAAATCAAATATACACAACTTGGATATACACAGATTCTCATTAAAAAGAGCCACAGACCACACAGAAACTAAAACAAATACTTAAATCTTGATTATATGTTAAATATATGTCAACATTTACTCCGCAGTTGTATCACATGAAGTACATTACATATGAAGCATGGACGAGAATATCTTTGCGGACAAAATGACATCTTATTTTCATATTTACAACGAATGGTTTACATTTTACCCTTATAAAAGGTAACTAGCGTAGAAATAAAGGTTGCTGCCATTTTCCAATATGGTGGCCAAATCTGTCCCTCGGATTGTTGGAGACTTTTCGTGGAGGTGAGGACAAACCAATGAACAATCCCACAAAGTTTCAATTGTATATGGTTTTCCTTTCTGATTTATTAATTTAGCTGAACAGAACGGAATTTAATAATTTAGCGGAACTACATTTTTCACTCAATAACTTCACCCAACATCAGTGAGATGCATGCAATATCCTTTATTTTGTGTGTTTTCCAATCAATTCTCCACATTTTACTGCAAAAACGAGGAGTTTATCTCTATTCTTTGAGAAATTACGCATGTTTAAAAATAACGCTGCAACTTCTGGCGGCGGCCATATTGATGACGTCATAACTCCGAAATCCGTCATAGGATTTTTGGGGACTTTTCAGGGAGAGATGAGGATCAACCAATAAACAACCACACAAAGTTTCAGCTTTATATAAATTACTTCAAGGTTTCGCCAAATTTGAGCTAGTTTTACTGGGCTATAAAGATGAATTATTATTATAATTACTTTCTTTTTCGACAAAGTAACCTCTTGTTACAACTAAGAGATGCTATTAAGTCATCAAAAATCATATCAGCATCTGGTATATATGGAATTTCTGTCTTTATTATTTAAAAAAATGGACGAAGTAATTTTACCAGCTTTAGCATCCTATTGTATCAGAGGAGGCTTCATTTAAATATTTATCCTGAAGCTTGGAAGGTAGCATTAATAACAACTCTTAAGGTGGTAATATCAGTGGTTATAAGCCTATTTCTATAATGAATGATATTCCTAAATTCTTTTGGGAAAAACAGTATACAACTATTTGTGCAGCACTGTCCGAGATCAGTTGGATACTAATTAGCATATTTTTATGAATGGTAAATCAATTATTATAAATTTGGCAAGTTTTTATCCAAAATCTAATTTCTATTATTCGATCTTGATGTCAAACTGATGTCATTTAGATTGATTTTGAAAAGGCATTTGATAAACTACCTTATTATTTATTTATAAGTAAGCTGTAGGAATACAAATTGTCTAATTTTATAATAAAGTGGCTGGATTGTTATTTAAGTAACTGGAAATTTAAAGTTAGGTGTAATGGTTATGCTTCCTTTACTTATGAAAACATCTGGAGTACCCCAGGATTCTAACCTGGGTCCCTTGCTGTTTTTACTCTATATGAAATAAGTTAACCTATAAATATTTGATGTATTCTGATAACATTCAAATCTTCATTAAAATTAATACTGTCCAAGATCAAGTTAAGTTGCAAGAAAACATTGATATATTAGCTAAATGGTCAGAGAATACTTTCCTAACTTTGAATATTACCAAAACTCAAGGTATTACATTTTCCACACGAAAATTGATCTTTTGTCTTATAAACATCTACAATAGGTATTCATGAAATGAACTTGGAACTTATGTTAAAGATATCGGAATAATTTTAGATAACAAATTATTATTTGAGGAACATTTACACGTAATCACATCTCTAAGACCAGGAAAAATTTATCAATACTAAAATGACTTGGTCGTAATTTGTCCAATATTAATACTTGCCTAATTCTCAGCTGTGTAATGGTTGTTCTTATTTGGAATACATTATGGTACCGCAATTTGGAACAATGAAGCCAAATATTTTGTAAATACTATAAAGTTTGGAATGCACAAAAGCTATGCACAACAAAACTTCCTAGACTGATAACAATGGAAATTTAAAGATTTCAAAAATGTTTTTTTTTATTTTAAAATTTTTTTATAGTATTCTTCATGGAGGTTCCTTTATTGACGGTTTTGTTTCCATAACAATTCATTACCGTAGCGGTAGAAATTTTGTTTCTTTTTTCTTTAAACCTCCTACTGCAAAAATCATTCATTTATTCTATTCTAGATATTTTCCACATAAAATTTGCTAAAAGTTCGTTCAGAACTTATTCATCTAATAAGGACCATTTAGTTTTACCTATTTATTTAGAGTAGTGCCCTTAAAATTTTTTTTTGGTAACAGTTTGTTCTGGATTTGAACCGTTTCTTTCTTTTCTTTTTCCTTTCAACTTTCCTTGTTTTTCTAGGTTTAAGATTTTTTTCTTTTTAGTTGCATAGTCAAATACTACATGCTCTTTTTAGACTTCCAAACTATGCTATGCATAAGTATATGGAAGTCTTGTAGAACGGCTTTTCTCAACCGTTCGTCTGTCGACAGACATCAGAGCGAAAACGGTAATACGTATAGACTTTTTTGCAATCTATTTAGTGTCCCTAAGATCTCCTCTGTTAACTCTCTATTCAAACCGGAAGGGCTCAAATTAGCCATTTCCGGTTTCGATCCTAATTTTTACATAGGAAAAGCGATAAGTGATAGCTAAATGCATTTTGTGCTATCGATTCAGCGTCCCAAGAACAGATGCCATTTCCTACGTTAAGTCTCTTTAAAAACTAAAAGTGGTTTAAATTAATCATTTCCGGTTTCAAAATTTATTGGTGACAGATAGCTAAAAGGCCTTTCGCAAATGATTCATCGTCTTAAAGCAAAATACCATGTCTATCACAAATACTCTAACAAAACCGAAAGTGGTTCAAACTTAATATTACATCCGGTTTCAACACTGATTTACACAGGGGAAGAACTGTAAGAGATATCTTGATGCAGTTGTCTGCAATCGATTCATTATTCCAAATATATGTTCCATCTTTTCACTATCCTCTATTCAAACCGAAAGTAGTTCAAATTAGGAATTTCCGATTTCAATCTTGATTTCTATAGAACAAAAACAAGTGATATTAAGATGCGTTTTTTCTGCAATAAGTAGTAAGTTGATTCAGTTTAGTAAGAATAGATTCCACTAACCTTATTGAATCCACTAATGGTTAAAATTTACCATTTCCGATTTCAATATCTGTCGCCATAGAAGAAAAACAGTACTGTATAGCGAGTAATGGATTTTTTATATTTATTCAGCGTACAGAGAACAAATTCTATCTTTGATCTTATTAATCTATTGCAACCAGTTTAAATATTGAATTCCCATAATTTTGAGGTCTATTGTAATTTCACACTGTGAAATGAAACTCACTTGTTATTGTCAGCTTTTACAGAATTAACCTTTCCAAATTGATGTGTGAAAAGTAAAGGCAGACACAAAATAATACTACGGAATCATATACTCACATATTCACCATATACGTATACTTAAAGATCAGTGTTCTAAACGATATAGCGATACTATAACACAGAATTTTCAATTTCCTAACGACAAATTTCTCATTCGAAGTCATTGTAATTTTTCAACTAGATGCAAAATTTCACTCCAACTAAAATAGTTATTTGTTTTGGGTGTTAAAATATGGTCATGATGCATGTGTTTAGTGCCACAACACACACACACACACACACACACACACACATATATATATATATATATATATATATATATATATATATATATATATAGATATAGATATATATATATATATATATATATATATATATATATACAAAAAATCAGGGACACTATTTCGTATCGATTTAACGTAAACTTAGAGCAGAATTTATGTTTATGATAGAAAACTTTGGTATAGAAACTATCTGGATGGATCCTGAACTCGGCAGTTAGAAGGGAGACAGTCGTAAATATTATCGTTTTTATTGGTACTTTATTTTAACTAAAATGAGCCGTAGGACTGTATTCTCTGAGCTGACGGATCTAACAGCACATCATTTGATTTTAACCTGATTTTCTTGAAGGTTTGCTTAGTTTTAGGTGCCAGCTTTTAGATTTCTGACAGTCTACTAGAATGTGATTAGTGTCGTACATTTTGCCCATCATCAATTATGGACGGGCGTGCCAAATTACAGCTGTAGTTGTCTTGAGTGACTTCCGCTTCTCGGATATACTATTTACACTGCGCCACATTACAATAGTCTTATAATTCCTAGAATGTATTCGCTTTTGCTAAACACTCTGTATAATATTCACAGAATCCAGCTGAGGACAGAAATAAAATATAACATTTATTTTCTTTCTTTTTTTTTTTAAAAAAAAAGAATGTACTTTACGTACACATCTTTCTGAAACGTTTTTTAAAAAGAGAATACTGTCTTCTTTGGAGTCAAGATTCATCACATAAATTTTCTTGATTTAGTACAGCCCAACTGCCACCCCGTCAGAGACAAATAACAAATAGCCCCGCGTTACTTTCCTTGCTACTATGCAAGTATAAAAAGAGTGAGTGGGGAGAAAAATCTTCTCAACTAAATGAAAATAAAAGTGTGTGAGAGTAACTTAAATCTGCATTTCTTTCGGAATATATAGGTGTATACGTACAATGTGCAGTTCTGCAGGGAAAAGTATGTAGTTATGGGATTCCACATAAATCCTTCCACTTTGTAGCAATAAACAAGTTTAACACTATATGTACGTAAAACCAGTGTCTTTCAAGTACTTACATATAATGTATAGATATTGAAACTTAATAGTTAATTGCCTGTAAAGACTCTTGATTTGATCCGAAGTTATGTAATGGAAACAATGTGTCATTTCCTTTCTTGATAGTCCCATTTCATCCTACTTTCTTGTATGGATCTATTCGTATTTTGAACTCTTCCAAGGATTTGGTCATATTTTCATTCTATTTCATAATAATTATAAGTTATAGTTTTAATAATCGATTCATAATTTAGTTCTTTTTGAATATGTGCTTACTAGATATTTTACCCGTAAATTGTTGCTTGTGTCAAGAAGTATTAGTAATTTCATCTATTTCAATTGAAAATAATTGTATTGGAAACGTTTTGTATGTTAATTCTCAATTCTGGAACAAAATTTGTTTTTATTTTGTATTCAGTTTCACAACAGCAGTCTGTGAATGTACTTAATGTAAGTTTGACTAAAATAATTTATGTTAACATAAGCATTTTGTGATTGTATGTTTTAATGTGAACAAAAACATTTCATCGAGTAGCTTGTTATAATTTATGTAAAATTCTAAGTGATGACATGATTATCAACCTGAGAAAAAGTATCGATTAACTAAGATTTCTTCAGAGCAATCTCATGCCCACGTTTAATAAATTCAACCTGAATTTTGGGAACCACAAGCTGCAGTGTAAGCAATTTTTGTTGTATAAAATGTCTCAGTTTATTTCGTCGTAGTCAGTGAAGAAGCGAGTCGAGTTGAGTTGATTATGAGTTTAACGTCCCGTTCAGCAGCGAGGCTATATGAGACGTGGACCTACTGATTAACGTGGAATCTGAACCACATGAGCCCCCGTTGGAAATCAAACCCGGGTCTCCCACGCCATAGGATCTCCAGTGAAGAATAGAGTCAAATAAGAGTGAGTAGAGATTGGAACTCAGTACTAACAATAGAAACAAGACTTCATGACACAATGACAGCAACGCACCGTCAGAAAAATTATTAAAACTTTAAATCCAAGCATTCACCAAACAAATTCATCAAACAAATTGGACATGTGTACATTGAAGGTAACTGCACTCAACTAGTAGCCTTCCAAAGTTCGGAACAACGTCATAAATTACATGATGTATGATTCAATTAACCTATCCTCTTTTGCCCTAAAAAATGTCATACACTTTTAAATAACATAAAGTATATCTGCTTAATACATATACACAGTAAAAATGAAACTAAATACGTTATAAATATTACTCAAATTGGCGTTTTTCTTTCACATACACGGTCCTGTTATGGTGAGTCAAAACAGTGGTAAAACTCCCAATTAAGACCTTATAGCACAATATAGGTGCGCATTTTCAACATTAACAATAAAAGTAATTTAAAATATAACTTAAGCTAATGCTACCAATCTATAAATACTGCAAGTGCTTTACAATCCTCAAAATTGCATTCCAACCTTTTTTTTTTTTTTTTTTTTTTTTGAAAAAAAGTAACAACCCAAGTTGACATGGTAGAGATGCTAAAGTGGCTTATTCCTGTAGTACAACCCTAGTTGACACTTGTAAGATATCAACATAATCTTTCTACACGATTAGCTAAACTAAAAACATTGTTCTGAAATTCCAAGCTGGGTTCAAAATCAATTGTACTATTCAGTTTCGTTCTTTTACTGTAAAACAAGGAAATTAGTTCATTAATTGTGATATCTTAGCGGTTTTTAAGCTTTTGCTTGTTTCATATGACTTTAAGGTAATTATTATTATACAAGAGAAACGTCTCAATCTGCCATTCTGTGAGACATGCTAAATCCTGAAAGTAAATAATAACACCAATAAATGCAACTACTTGTGCTGTCTACCTGAATGACGCTAGTAGATGACGCAAGGGTGCAGGCAATTTTCAACTTAAGATTGTTGTGATTACTGTTCCTTCTAGATATGCTCCCTCCTCTTCGAAGCTGAAATAAGTTACATTGCAATTAGATGTCACTCTTATGCTGGACACTTTTTGCTTCTTTCTTTTCTTTTCCTTATAGCAAAGAGTGTCCCATATTTTAATTTTGCTCCCCACCCGGACAATTTTTTTGGGGGGGGAAGAAAACTTGTTTGTGACGATCATTGGTACACCCATATGGAGGATCCCCCACCAAACAAATTAATTTGATAAGTCGACATATAGTTGTACACTTTGTTAATAAAACTATACTTATTTAGCAGAGAAATGGTTGATGTAGCCTAAAAATTTTGATCTTTCATTTCATTTGTACGTTTTCTTTCTTTACAACAACAATGGTAATGAAAAATTTTGAGCATTAACTTTTTTTTTGGGGGGGGGGGGGTTGTGTGTATTCCTATAGTAATATATTGGGACGATTTTAATTAGTACTTAAACTGTATTGTTTGAATTTAAATGTTTAAAAATGGAATAATCATGATCCTAAACATGAACGAGTTTTGTTGTTTATTATTAGGACAAAGACTATAACCACATATTTAGATATGAGCATTAATATTTCTGTAACTACATGTTGGTTGGTAAGCAAACAAAAGAAATGTTAAATGCAATTAATGAGAGCTCTTAACCCATTTATGTCCAGAACTTTTTTTGTCACGAATTTTTAAAAATCTGTCATAAAACTTTTCATTTAACACTAATAAACACAAAATTTATTATTTCTCCGATTTTCAAAATTTGAGAGGCGGGAAATCGCATGGGTCGTTAACGAAACGCTGGGCACTGGCTGCATTAAATAATTTAAATTTCCAAATAAATTAATACATGTGAATAGGAGGTTATTCTGTTACTATATATAAGCTTGGCATTATTCATAAGCATTTATATTTTCGATAGTAAAATATGGCTGTTACAAAATGAAGTTTATATTATCTACTAAGCCAAAAGAACAATATTCTTTAATATAGTAATATAAATGCTATAACACCCAATAATATAATTGCTTTCATTTTAACCCTGTAACTGGACGGGGCTCGTGTCTTGTTCGGTACGACTTTCCTTATAACCTGTTATGGTTCGATTCCCGTAAGTTCTTGTTCCGGAACCCATTTTTGTAACCGGTCGGAGTTCGATTCCTTGATTTTCCTGCTCGGGATGCCACTATTCATAATCGTTGTGGTTCGGATTCTGTTCGGAGCGCTAGATTACCGTTTTGGGATTCGAACCAAAATAGTAAATTACATAGTGATCAGTTTCTTCAATAGAGCGCGAACATACTGAAATCACCATGTGAATGACTGTATAAAATTCCGGTACGATTTTTATTCAGTCATACACATTGAAGCACAAACATTACAAATTTAACATGCACATATCTTAAAACTAACCATGTAAATATATAGGAACTCTTTCATTAAACAAAATCAATTTAGTTTAGTATGTATATTTTCGGGCTGTCGTAGTGACGTTTGTTTTGGATGCCCTTTTACTGTTCACAAATACTTACATGTTTTATATCTCTTAAGCTCTATATAACATTAATTTCCTATTCGAACCTGTATTATATTGATCGGTTTGTAGTTTTAGCCCATTATTCTATTCACTATCGCGGCACGGATACAAACGATAACGGTATCAACACGAAATTCGCACTGTCTGTTATTAGTTTCACATTCAATTTTATTTAGTGATCACTATAAACAATATGTATTGAATTAATTTGTTCTAGTACTTCTTTTCTTCACTACTTTATGTAATGTCTTCACCACAGCCTTATCATTCCTTAATCCATTTCGGTGTGTCTTAACCAGAATAGCATGTTTTAGTAGGCTTTGTTCGACTGTATTCCTCCGCCACTGCTATACCGCCACATCATATCTTGTTTACACGTGATATAACTAACTCACTAATTAAGTATATTTCTTCAGCTTTAATGAATTAGTATTGAAGGGAAAAGTAAATAAATTTTATATTTTGAACATTGAAGTCCGATGATTAACGATGTACAGGGGAACTGCTTTTTATAAATCATTCTAGTCTTCCGCGAGCCCACTCACTTTTTTTTTTTTTTTTTTTTGCTGCATTCTTAAATTATATTTAGGTGCGATTTCGCACCGGAAGTTCTACACACACAAATACAAATTCACACACAAGTTCAGCCACAGATTACTCGAAACAGGCTATCTTGCAGTTCACCAGAAGACGTCCCTTTTCATTGCTGGTTTGCGATTTAAAAAAAAAATTCTTGTACATAACTGGCTTGCACTGTTATAACCCTTTACTCTTCTCGTTTCTTTTACTATTCCTGTTAACGGTCGAAGTACCTATCATGTAATGGTACTTCAGGTTTTGCATGCTTTCACTATCCTGTTGCTACAAATTTTCAAACGACGGAACTTTTGAAGTGTAATGATCAGATGCCCCATGTGTTGAAGTCGAGTTGGGTGTCCATCTTTATCAAGACCTCTTGATGAACCCGCAGATTTTGGCAATGCTCTATATTTTTGCAGAAGAGCCTTAGTACACTTCCGCCTGAAACCCAGAGCATCCAGATTTTTTCCGTGAGTTTGGATTAGTATCCAGACGTTATTCATTGTAACATCGAATAGCAGAACAGAATAGGCACATACAATTTTTCCTCTAATTCCTATATGAAGGTTTGATATGTCCTGGAGCATAAACTCTACACTCCCATGTTGCGGTTATACTCGTGAAAGGCAAGGTGTTGTTCCACTGTGATTCTTGGTTCATTTTGCAAAGAGTTCAGAGATGCAAATAAACACTCGTTCACTCGCCTGGGGCGAGTGCTTCATTGGTGCGGGCGAATATTTAGTATCATACCGAAGCTAAGTAAATGATTTCTATTGTGGGGTGTGGTCTAGTAGCTTTTTCTCTTGGGCTAGTAAAATTTTGTTGCTTATTTGCATCCCCGATTTACTCCTTTGCGTAAAGTTGCCACGTTACTATGCTTTGACATAGTACTTATTACACCATTATCTTTCGAAGTAACTAGAATAAGATTTGTCAACCATGGGTTCCAATTCACCTTTTCTAAGCTTCTTCATTTTTGGGGAAGCTGATTTCTGTGGGAATTGAATAGTGTCCTGTACGATTAACCCTAACAGTCCTAGTTCCATTCACGTCACGATGCGTGAGACCATTCAATAATTTACCACTCGTAAAAAAGAATGTTCTAAACGAAATTGAACCTTAATCCAGGGAATTCACATTAAGGATATCCACAAACCTTAAGAGTGTCTTTTGTGACAATAATAAACATTATTTGAACGGGATAAATGGCTATACTCAGACAAGTATGGAGGAATTTTTCTTTTCCTTGGAAGGTTCCAAAATTTTGAAAGATTCCATATCAAGATGCTAAATTACTCGTATGTATAAAACATACAAAATTCTCTCCAAAATTAGACGAAATGTACAAATAAAATCGGCAATTTTGACAGATAACGGATCCCAGAACCCTCCCTCCTGCCGCACGCCCCTACTGCGCCTAATTTATATCACAATTTATGGACAACACGAAAAAATACAAAATATGAAACGCAATATTCTCAATTAGGAATCAATGCAGGTCATGCCCAGCGGGCCGTTAGCAACCCACTGCAAAAATAATCTTCAATTTTGAAAAACTTATAAGGATATAGTATTTGCTGTTATGTCAGTTTTGAAGTCTCATCTTTTGTAATTATAAACGAACCATTGAATGTAACGTATCATTTATGACGAGAATAAAACTTATTTTGAAAGGTTTTTATGTGCACTGTAAAATGACATTTTGCAGACTCAGACTTCCTCTGAATCAGCAAGTCACCCAATTAAATAAAAAAGTACCACTTATTGTTTGGTCTATTTTTAGCAACGTTCCGGTGTCATTTCAGTGTTGCAAATCCTGAAACATGAAATATCGTAATACGTTCTTGGGTCGATAACGACCCACCTGGGCATAAATGGGTTAATCTTTATATAGCTCGATTATTATAACCTATTCCCATAGTATACACAGGGCGAAAGCTTGGACACTATTACTAGTATTACTAATACTGGACACTATTAGTCAGTGGACACTATTAGTCAATTAACAGAAATTGACTCACTGCGGCAAACCACCCACCCAGAACCAATTTTAACCCACCGACCCATTCCGCTCAGTGCATTGTAGACAATATCTTTCGAACACTGGTGAATTTGTCTAGGTTTTACTTTCAAGGCCTCCATTTTTTCTTCCATATTCATTTGTTTTATTTGTCGAGATGAGTATATCTAAATGGAAAAAGAACTTCAGGTACTTTCGAATATTGATATTTGTAATTGTAATAATAGCAATACGACTTACTACTTGGCCTTAGAGACAGGCAGGTTTTACACTTTTTTCTCTTTATGTTGGCCTACTTTGTTTTGACTTGAGACTTTCAGATTACATCCTATTTTCCACTGGAAAGTATCTGTAATTCAACAAAGAAATAATTATATATAATAATTAAATTAAAATTCGTCGTAACATGGACCACGAACAAACACTTTACTATTTTATATCACAAAAGTCAGATCCACCTGTATTGAAACAGAGCTTTCTTGAGCGATTGACTTAGAAATTCAAACTCCGATTAGTGATTTCACAGCCTTGTTTTATTACAAGTGTAAATTCTTTAGTCAGTGGAGAGAAGAGCGTGGGTCATGGGTTATAGTTGATGACGATGGGTTTTGGTGTGTGGTAGGTCAGAGTGGGTCATGGTGAGTGGTGAATCGGAGTGGATCAGTGGATCATGGGTCAAGTTTTCATTGACTAAGGCCGTCTCTGACTATTACTACTACTACTAC